>NW_022589709.1:45858600-46160117 GCF_004348235.1 Phoca vitulina
AAGGAAGGAAGGAAGGAAGGAAGGAAGGAAGGAAGGAAGGAAGGAAGGAAAGAAAAGAGAAAGAAAGAAAAGAGAAAGAAAGAAAGAAAACTGTTTTTCAGCTGATGTATTGGGTTTTTCTGAAGCTTATTTCATTCCATGACATTCTAATAACAATGGCACAGGCTTTCTGCCTTTTTGTATTTTTTTTTCTATTTTTCATTCCTTTTCTTCTTCTTTTTGTTTCAATTTTGTATTTAAATATAGTGTAATATTGGTTTCAGGAATAGAATTTAGTAATTGATCACTTACATACAACACCTAGTGCTTTATCTCAAGAAGTGCCCTCCTTAATTTCCATTACCAATTTAACCCAACCCCCCACCAACCTCCCCTCCAGCAACCCTCAGTTTGTACTCTATAGTTTAAAGAGTCTGTTTTATGGTTTGTCTCTCTCCCTTTTTCCCCCTATATTCATCCATTGCATTTCTTAAGTTCCACATATGAGTGAAATCATACAGTATCTGTCTTTCTCTGACTGACTTATTTCACTTAGCATTATACATTCTAGCTCCATCCACACCATTGCAAATGGCAAGATTTCATTCTTTTTCACGACTGAGTAATATTCCATTGTGTGTGTGTGTGTGTGTGTGTGTGTGTGTGTGTGTACACACACACACACACACCACCTCTTCCTTATCTATTCATCAGTCGATGGACATTTGGGTTCTTTCCATAATTTGGTTATTGTTGATAATGTTGCTATAAACATCAGGGTGCATGTACCCCTTCAAATCTGTATTTTTGTATCCTTTGGGTAAATACCTAGTAGTGCAATTGCTGGGTCATAGGGTATTTCTATCTTTAACTTTTTGAGGAACCTCCATACTATTTTCCAGAGTGGCTGCATCAGTTTGCATTCCCACCAACAGTGCAAGAGGGTCCCCCTTTCTCTGCATCCTTGCCAACATGTGTTGTTTCCTGTGTTGTTAATTTTAGCCCTTCTGACAGGTATGAGGTGGTATCTCATCAAGGTTTTTATTTGTACTTCTCTGATGATGAGTGATATTGAACATCTTTTCATTTTTCATTCTTGACTGTGAGAACCAAAAAATGGAGCTAACAAGGCAAGTCCCTCCTACACAGGTGGAGAGAAGGAAGAAATGTATAAAATTGTCAGAGCAAGTAAGTGGATGGGGATGACTGGCAACAGTCATACATCAATAATTTTGGTCCCCATGAGGCACCTGGGTGGCTCAGTTGTTAAGTGTCTGCCTTCGGCTCAGGTCATGATCCCAGAGTCCTGGGATCAAGCCCCACATTGGGCTCCCCGCTCAGCGGGGAGTCTGCTTCTCCCTCTCCCTCTGCTGCTCCCCCTACTTGTGCTCTCTGTCAAATAATAAATAAAATCTTAAAAAATAATAATAATTTTGGTCCCAATCATGCCCATTTGCCAGAGTAGTCAACACTTGTCATCCTCTAGTTCTCCCTTTTTGGTTTCCACTTATCAATGCCCACTGCATAAAAAACTCATTGAAGAACCTGACCAGTGTTCCATCATGAGAACATCAACACTTATGCCAAGAGTTGGCTCCTAAAGCTGACTTCTGTACCTCACCCTTCAGATGAATGGAACCATAGGCTCTTCACCAAACATACTCTGATTTCTTGTCTTCATGTCTTCCTTCCCTCTTTCTGAAATGATACCTTCTCATTTCTGCCTATTGCAGTCCCATCATTCAAGTTCTGTATCTTATGCCAGCTACTCTATGACACTTTTCTCAGTTTCTTTAAATCATCATCTATGCCAAAGAAGCATTCCTGGTCACTTTGAATAATATGACTAATTCAAGACTAATTTTCCCATTTGAATCAAAAAGTGTGAAACATACTTCTATTTTATCAGCTAAAGTAAGACTATCATGTGGTAATAGCATACAGACAATTTATTATTTACTTCATCTTCATACCTTTAAGATACATAATTCTTGGGAAATATTAAACCTTTTGAGAGAGGTACATTATTTTGAAACCTGTACATAAAAAGTTACATGGAATACCTCTATTTGTCCATAGCCAACTCAGCTATGAGAAGGATACTCAGAATTATAGGCATAAGAGATAAGACTATGATATAAAAATATTTAGTAAAAAAGGTTAATACACTTTTCATCTAAGGATCTAAGGCAAACAGCAATGAATATTGTCTCTCAGAGATAGTTTTCCACATATGAGACTATTATGCTTGCGAATCTCACTGTGCTATGTCCAGAAAAGTCTGGAAAAACCTTATGTAACACATCTCCATTTGGGGCCCTTTTTCCTCCTGAAGTATTGGTAAAACTTGACTCAAATCTCCTAAAATTTACACTTTACTTTCTCTTCTTTCTGTCCACTTCACCTCTCTATGAAAGCCTACAGTCCTTATCACCTGTTTTTTTTTTCTTTATTTAAATTCAATTAACATATAGTGTATTATTAGTTTCAGAGGTACAGGTCTGTGATTCATCAGTGGTATATAACACCCAGTGCTCATTACCTCATGTGCCCTCCTTAATGTCCATCACCCAGTTACCTCATCCCCCCAGCCCTCCTCCCCTCCAGCAACCCTCAGTTTGTTTCCTATGATTAAGAGTCTCTTTATGGTTTGTCTCCTCTGATTTTGTCTTGTTTTATATTTCCCCCCTTCTCTTATGCTCTTCTGTTTTGTTTCCTAAGTTCCACATATGAGTGAAATCATATGGTATTTGTCTTTCTCTGATTGACTTATTTCACTTAGCATACACCCTCTAGTTCCATCCATATTGTTGTAAATGGCAAGTTTTTGATTGTTGAGTAATATTATTTCATTGTGTGTATATATATATACTGTATCTTTTTTATCTATTCATCTGTCCATGGACATCTGGGCTCTTTCCAAACTTTGGCTATTGTGGACACTGCTGCTATAAACACTGGGGTGCAGGTGCCCTTTCGGATCACTACATTTGTATCTTTGGGATAAATACCTAGTAGTGCAATTGCTGGGTTATAGGGTAGCTCTATTTTTACTTTTTTGAGGAACCTTCCATACTGTTTTCCAGAGTGGCTGTACCAGCTTGCATTCCCACCAATAGAGTAAGAAGGTTCCCCTTTGTCCACATACTCACCAACATCTGTCATTTCCTGACTTGTTAATTTTAGCTGTTCTGACAAGTGTGAGGTGGTATCTCATTGTGGTTTTGATTAGCATTTCCCTGATGCTGAGCGATGTAGAACATTTTTTTCATGTGTCTGTTGGCCATTTGTATGTCTTTGGAGAAATGTCTGTTCATGTTTTCTGCCCATTTCTTGACTGGATTCTTTGTTCTTTGGGCGTTGCGTTTGATAAGTTCTTTATAGATTTTGGATACTAGCCCTTTATCTGACAAGACATTTGCAAATATCTTCTCCCATTCTGTAGGTTGTCTTTGATTTTTGACTGTTTCTTTTGCTGTGAAAAACTTTTTATCTTGAGGAAGTCCCAGTAGTTCATTTTTGCCTTTGTTTTCCTTGCCTTTGGAGATGTGTCGAGCAAAAAGTTGCTGAAGCCAAGGTCAAAGAGGTTGCTGCCTGTCTTCTCCTCTAGGATTTTGATGGATTTAGTTGATCATAAAATTGAGGGTCTATTTCTGATTCTCTATTTTTTTATAGTGATCTATGTGTCTGTTTTTGTGCCAGTACTATACTGTCTTGATAATTACAGCTTTGTAATAGAGCTTGAAGTCTGGAATTGTGATGCCACCAGTTTGGTTTTCTTTTTCAACATTCCTTTGGCTATTCGGGGTCTTTTCTGGTTCCACACAAATTTTAGGATTATTTGTCCCAGCTCTGTGAAAAAAGCTGATGGTATTTTGATAGGGATTGTACTGAGTATAGATTGCTTTGGGTAGTATAGACATTTTAACAATATTTGTTCTTCCAATCCATGAGCATGGAATGTTTTTCCATTTCTTTGTGTCTTCCTCAATTTCTTTCATGAGTATTCTACAGTTTTCTGAGTACAGATTCTTTGCCTCTTTGGTTAGGTTTATTCCTAGGTATCTTATGGTTTTGGGTGCAATTGCAAATGGAATCGACTCCTTAATTTCTCTTTCTTCCATCTCATTGTTAGTGAATAGAAATGTAACTGATTTCTGTGCATTGATTTTATATCCTGCCAGTTTGCTGAATTCCTGTATGAGTTCTAGCAATTTTGGGGTGGAGTCTTTTGGGTTTTCCACATAGAGTATCATGTCATCTGCAAAGAGTGAGAGTTTGACTTCTTTGCTGATTTGGATGTCTTTTATTTCTTTTTGTTGTCTGATTGCTGAGACTAGGAAAATGTACTATGCTGAACAACAGTGGTGACAGTGGACATTCCTGTTGTGTTCCTGACTTTAGGGAAAAGCTCTCAGTTTTTCCCTGTTAAGAATGATATTTGCTGTAGGCTCTTTGTATATGGCTTTTATGCATATTGAGGAATGTTCCCATTTCACCTCTCTATGAAAGCCTACAGTCCTTAGCACCTGTTATTTTTTTTTTTTTTTAAGATTTTATTTATTTATTTGACAGAGAGAGAGAGACACAGGGAGAGAGGAACACAAGCAGGGGGAGTGGGAGAAGGGGAAGCAGGCTTCCAGCCGAGCAGGAGCCCAACGCGGGGCTCGATCCCAGGACCCTGGAATCATGACTTGAGCCGAAGGCAGATGCTTAACCTACTGAGCCACTCTGGCACCCCCTTAGCACCTGTTTTAATAAGTAAACAAACAAGTGAATACATTCATTGAAGATCTTAGGGGAATTGGGTCTCACTGTGGAGTAGCAGCTTTGTGTCATCTCTTTTTTTCTCCTCTCCTTTCATCAGTCTTTAATTCCATTCCTTTCTATACCTCTCTGATAGGACCAGGAAATTTTTCCACTTTGTCTGGTGAAACAGTTTGAAGAACAGTCTTACTTGTACCTTTAACTTCAAGTGTCTGTGAATTTTTTTCTGAAGAACTTCAGTGCCCTCCCTGAAAGGAATTATTGTCAACACAATTTTTTGTTTTTGTTTTATACTAATGCAGATTAGAAATCAGGACTTAATCTAGATACAGCAAGTGTTGGCGAGGATGTGGAAAAAAAGAACTATCATGCACTGTTGGGGGACTGGAACCTAGTGCAGCCACTGTGGAAGACAGTATGGAGGTTCCTCCAAAAGTTAAAAATAGAACTACTCTGTGATCTAGTAATCACACTGCTGGGTATTTACCCAAAGCATATGAAAATACCAATGCAAAAGGATATATGCACCCCGATGTTTACTGTAGCATTACTTACAATAGCCAAATTACAGAAGCAACCCAAGTGTCCACGATAGGATAAAGATACCACCTCATACACCTAATAAAAAAGAATGAAATCTTGCTATTTGCAACAAAATGGACAGATCTAGAGAGTATGTTAAGCAAAATGAGCCACTCAGAGAAAGACAAATACCATATGATTTCACTCTTATGTGGAATTTAAGAAACAAAACAGAAGGGAGGAGCAAGATGGTGGAGAAGTAGAAGACCTGGATTTTGTCTGGTCTCAGGAATTCAGCTGGATAGGGATCAAACCATTCTGAACACCTACGAACTCAACAGGAGATCGAAGAAAAGAATAGCAACAACTCTCTGAACAGAAAAGTGACCACTGTCTGGAAGGTAGGACGTGCAGAGAAGTGAAACCGAGATGATATTCCAGAAGATAGACCGCGGGGGAGGGGGCCTCTTTCAGCCCCTACTGGCAAGTGATAGAGCAGCAGAGCACAAAATTGGAACTTTTAGAAGTCGGCTCTGCTGAGGGACGTCACTCCAGTGGCTAAGCAGGTGATGGAACCCTCGCTGGGACAGTGCGGTCTCAGGACTGTCGGGGTCACAGAAAGGCCAGGCATGCCTGAGTGCAGCAGAACTCCCAGGTATCGGAGCAGGGAAGCCAGCTGCGGAGACAGAGCCAAGGAGCAGGCTCTCAGCTCGGGGTTGCCATAAACCGTGATCCACGGCACAGTCAGGCCACTGCTCTTCCAGCAGGGACCCAACAAGCAGCAGATCCGGGGACACTCACCTTCCTCCCCCAGGAGGAGCGGTGCGGGAGTGCACCGCAGGGATCTGCTGGGTTTGGAGACTCCACAACAAGTCGGGTGCCAGAGATAGAAATGCTCAGTCACAGGCCGGGTGAGCATGGAGTGCGGCCGGAGACCGGGGAGACGGGAGTGACTGACTGCTTTTCTCTGGGGGCACACTGAGGAGTCAGGCCCCAAGGTCCCGTCTCCTCTGGCCGAGATTGGGAGGCTGCCATTTTTACTCTCGTCCTCCAAAGCTGTACGGAAAGCTTGCAGGGAACAAAAGCTCCCGAGAGCAAACCCAAGCAGATTACTTAGCCAGACCCCGGCAAAGGCGGGGCAATTCCACCTCCGGCAAAGACATTTGGGAACCACGGCAACAGGCCTTTCCCCCAGAAGATCAGCAAGAACAGCCAGCCAGGACCAAGTTTACTGATCAATGAAAACAGCTGAATGGCAGAACGCCAGCACTAGGGGAATATAGCACATAGAATTCATGGCTTTTTTCCCCCTGAATCTTTAGTCTTTCAAAGTTAATTTTTTTAATTTTCTTTTTTTCTTTCTTTTTTTTAATTCTTTTTCCCTTTTTCAACCAACACCTTATCAATCCCTTTTTTTAAAAATCTTTTTTATTTTTCATTTTTAGAGTCATATTCTATCCCTTCATAGTAGTTAACCTTATTTTTGATATATATATAAGTTGTTCTCTCTTTAAAATTTTGGGATACAGTTTCTTCTAACAGACCAAATGATACCCTAAATCTCTAGTGTATGGCTTTGTTCTAGTCTCCTGCCTGATCACATTCTCTCCCTCCCCTTTTTTTTTTTTACTTCCTCTTCTTTCTTTTTTCAACCAACTTCTTATCTTATCAATTCCTTTTATAAAATCTTTTAAAATTTTCATCTTTACAGTCATATTCCATCCCTTCATCTTATTTACCCTTATTTTTGTACATATATAAGTTTTTCTTTCTTTAAAATTTTGGGAGGCAGTTTCTTCTAACAGACCAAAATACACCCAAAATCTAGTGTGTGGCACTGATCTATGCACCAGCCTGATCATATTTGATCAAATTCTTTTTTTCTTTTTCTTTTTCTTTTTTTTTTTCTTTTTTCTTTCTTTCCCTTTCTTTTCCCCCGGTTTAAGGTCTCTTCTGATTTGTTTAGTGTATATTTTTCTGGGGTCGTTGTTACCCTGTTAGCATTTTGTTCTCTCATTCATCTATTCTCCTCTGAAAAAAACGACAAGATGGAAAAAATCACCTCAAAAAAAAGAACAAGAGGCAGTACCGACTGCCAGGGACCTAATCAATATGGACATTAGTAAGATGTCGGAACTAGAGTTCAGAATGATGATTTTAAAGATACTAGCTGGGCTTGAAAAAAGCATGGAAGATTTTAGAGAAACCCTTTCTGGAGAAATAAAAGAACTAAAATCTAACCAAGTCGAAATCAAAAAGGCTATTAATGAGGTGCAATAAAAAATGGGGGCTCGAACTGCTAGGATAAATGAGGCAGAAGAGAGAATTGGTGATATAGAAGACCAAATGATGGGAAATAAAGGAGTCGATCCCATTTACAATTGCACCCAAAACCATAAGATACCTAGGACTAAATCTAACCAAAGAGGCAAAGAATCTGTACTCGGAAAACTATAAAATACTCATGAAAGAAATTGAGGAAGACACAAAGAAATGGAAAAACGTTCCATGCCCATGGATTGGAAGAACAAATACTGTGAAGATGTCAATGCTACCTAGAGCAATCTACACATTCAATGCAATCCCTATCAAAATACCATCAACTTTTTTCAAAGAAATGGAACAAATAATCCTAAAATTTGTATGGAACCAAAAAAGACCCCAAATAGCCAAAGGGATGTTGAAAAAGAAAAGCAAAGCCGGTAGCATCACAATTCCGGACTTCAAGCTCTATTACAAAGCTGTAATCATCAAGACAGTATGGTACTGGCACAAAAACAGACACATAGATCAATGGAACAGAATAGAGAACCCAGATATGGATCCTCCACTCTATGGTCAACCAATCTTTGACAAAGCAGGAAAGAATGTCCAATGGAAAAAAAGTCTCTTCAACAAATGGTGTTGGGAAAATTGGACAGCCACATGCAGAAGAATGAAACTGGACCATTTCCTTACACCACACACAAAAATAGACTCAAAACGGATGGAAGACCTAAATGTGAGACAGGAGTCCATCAAAATCCTAAAGGAGAACACAGGCAGCAACCTCTCTGACCTCAGTCGCAGCAACTTCTTCCTAGAAACATCGTCAAAGGCAAGGGAAGCAAGGGCAAAAATGAACTATTGGGACTTCATCAAGATAAAAAGCTTTTGCACAGCAAAGGAGACAGTCAACAAAACCAAAAGACAACCAACAGAATGGGAGAAGATACTTGCAAATGACATTCGGATAAAGGGCTAGTATCCAAAATCTATAAAGAACTTATCAAACTCAACACCCAAAGAACAAATGATCCAATCAAGAAATGGGCAGAAGACATGAACAGACATTTTTCCAAAGAAGACATCCAAATGGCCAATAGACACATGAAAAAGTGCTCAACATCGCTTGGCATCAGGGAAATCCAAATCAAAACCTCAATGGGATACCACCTCACACCAGTCAGAATGGCTAAAATTAACAAGTCAGGAAACGACAGATGTTGGCAGGGATGCGGAGAAAGGGGAATCCCCCTACATTGTTGGTGGGAATGCAAGCTGGTGCAACCACTCTGGAAAACAGCATGGAGGTTCCTCAGAAAGTTGAAAATAGAACTACCATACAACCCAGCAATTGCACTACTAGGTATTTACCCCAAAGATACAAATGTAGTGATCCAAAGGGATACGTGCACCCTGATGTTTATAGCAGCAATGTCCACAATAGCCAAACTATGGAAAGAGCCAAGATGTCCATCGACAGATGAATGGATAAAGAAGATTTGGTATACACACACACACACACACACACACACACACACACACACACACACAGGAATATTATGCAGCCATCAAAAGGAATGAAATCTTGCCATTTGTAACGATGTGGATGGAACTGGAGGGTATTATGCTGAGCAAAATAAGTCAATCAGAGAAAGACATGTATCATATGATCTCACTGATATGAGGAATTCTTAATCTCAGGAAACAAATTGAGGGTTGCTGGAGTGGCGTGGGGTGGGAGGGATGGGGTGGCTGGGTGATAGACATTGGGGAGGGTATGTGCTATGGTGAATGCTGTGAATTGTGTAAGACTGTTGAATAACAGACCTGTACCTGTGAAACAAATAATACATTATATGTTAAAAAAGAAGAAGATAGTAGGAAGGGAAAAATGAAGGGGGGGAAATTGGAGGGGGAGACGAACCATGAGAGACTATGGACTCTGAGAAACTGAGGGTTCTAGAGGGGAGGGGGTGGGGGGATGGGTTAGCCTGGTGATGGGTATTAAAGAGGGCACGTACTGAATGGAGCACTGGGTGTTATACACAAACAATGAATCATGGAACACTACATCAAAAACTAATGATGTAATGTATGGTAATTAATATGACATAATAAAATTTAAAAAAAAAGAAATATAATTAAGACAGCACCTTCTAAAAAAAAAGAAAAAAGAAACAAAACAAATGAACAAGGGGCTTGGGGGAAGAAAGACAAACCAAAAAGTAGATGGTTACCAGAGGGAAAGTCAGTGGGGAGATGGGCGAAACAGATGAAGGGGATGAAGAGTACACTCATCATGATGAGCACCAAGTAATGTAGAGAATTTTTGAATCACTATATTGTACATGTGAAACTAATATAACATTGTCTGTTTACTACAATGGAAGCAAAATTTTAAAAAGTGAAAGAAATCAGGACTTAAATCACATTGATGGAATTAACATGCATTATATGTGGTGACATGAAGATATAATCAGTTTTATTTTTGAAGCTTATAGCAGGAAGAGATCATGTCTATTGGGCTTGATGGTGTGGTGCCTAATTTAGAACCATAAAATAAAAGCTTGGTTTTTGTTTTGTAATCAAAGATAATGCTACTGATGAGATTAATGATAATTCAGATATCAGACACTCATAGCAGTTACTTCTGTGAATAGTGGTCTGTATCCTAGAGATTATCCATTGCAATGACTAGGCAAGTCTATTTGTTATCATATAATTTAAAATATGAGCACAGTATATGTTAAAAGTTTTCAGAAGAGTGAGCCAATAGGTCAAGGCATATAAGTTATCTCCCTCAGTAGATAAATAATAATATTTATCACTAGCTTCCTTAATAAAACTATAGTGAAAACTGTAGTGAAACATTTCCACGGGCATTGTTCTTCCCCTGAAAGGAAAGGCTGAAAGTGTTGTTAGGTGTGTGATGTGCCAGAAAATTTCAAAGTCTCTCACCAATACTGCCAATCCTCTGTGGGAAAATGGCTCTACGAGGATATTGAATTACTGTATATAATGAGTAAGATTTTCTAACTAAATTTGGAATTTGAAAAAAAAATCCTCTTGAGTCTTAACTTTGTGCCATGTTTTTTAAAAAAGCAAGAAGAGGAAGGAATTATATAGGAAAGGACTGAAAAAGAGTCTATGTACATCTCAAGAAATTTAACAATTGTCTTTATTAAATGCTATCTTCTTTCAAGAATTTACAAAAAAGGAACATACAAAGTTTATTAGTGGTACCATAGAAAGAGGATAACATATTAATCATAAAGACATGAAATCAATAAAATGGGTGTTTTCTACTTTGAACAAAAGACTTACTATTTTAGTAGTCAGAGTAAGTGCATGAATAAAAAATTTCTGATGTAAACAATAAACCTTTTGACTGTTTTGGGGGTATTATTGATCCAAATACTACCTGCTGACTAGGGCTACTCAATCTCCAACTACCCAACACTTTCATGGCAATTTTGTAGCTGAGGCCTTTTGAGTGCCTATGGGGAGGTCAGGTTGGTGGCATTTACCAAAAATATTTCTTAGTTTACACATTTGTTTTGACTTGAAAAAGTTCTAGTTAGCCCTAAGTTCATGGGCCAACCACATCTGTTTACATCTGCCTCCTTCCTAGTATTTGCACCTCACTTCTGCCTTAAGAACAAGGATGCAACTTTCACAGAGACTCACAGATTCAAAATGTGAAAATATCTAATGAATTGCAATGGAATCAAAATCAGATCAAGATTGTTCCCCATGTTCTCCCAATTTCCTCATGGGATGCAGCTAACTTTCTGTTTTCTTAGCTTTGGTTGCTGCTTACCTTCCCCAAAGCATCTATAGGTTTTTCTTTGATAAAACAAAATGAACACGATTCTAAACATTATTTTAATTTCTGAGACCTCTTGTTCCTTTACTTAAATACATTTTGTGAATTTCTTATGATGTATATTATATGGATCGTTTGAGAATGACAAACCACTATTTAGAGCTACTTAACCTGCATGACCTAGAGGATTGTCAATCACTGGGTTTTCCTTAGAAAGTCAGATTGTGAGGGGCGCTTGGGTGGCTTAGTCGGTTAAGTGTCTGCCTTCAGCTCAGGTCATGGTCTCAGGGTCCTGGGATTGAGTCCCATATCAGGCTCCTCGCTCAGCAGGGAGCCTGCTTTTCCCTCTGCCTGCCACTCCCCCCTGCTTGCTCTTTCTCTCTCTCTGGCAAAATAAATAAATAAAATCTTAAAAAAAAAAAGTCAAATTGTGAATGAATTTTATTAATGAAAAAATCATCATATGAAAACAATCTAATATACGATATACTAGTATAATAATATACTATATACTCTAATTACAATATAAATATACCCATTTGTGTTTGCAATAGGCATGTATGTTTAAATGCAGATGGATTTCATTTTCATGCTGCCCCATGTCATTGTTTGTCTTTGGTAGAAATAGAATTCACTTGGAGCTATTCAGTACCTACATGCTGTGTCCTATCTGTGAGGCAATTATTAATCTGTGTGAGAATGTAGGAGGATCTAACTCATCCTAAGGTTTGCCTTTATTTTTTAACAGAGAGGTCTATTTAAACAGTAAGCTTAACTTTCTGGTAAACCTTCACACCTATTTTCCTTTTTTAAAGTTTTATTCATTAACTTCAAAATTGAAAATTTCCCTTCCAGGCCACAGTTGAGGGGAATATTTAGGAGTAGCTGAGCTTTATGGCACATTTCACCTGTAAAGGACTCGCCTAAAGATATTCTGAAATGACTTCTGTTAGAGGACAAGTACAGGCACCTGTTGGTCCATACATGGCTTTTGTAAAGTGCAGAGCGGAAAGAACAAGGGATTGAGGTCAAACAGACCAGTGTTGCCACCCTGGCTTTGCCACCGTGGGCATCTTATTGAACCACTCTGTCCTGAAATTTCCTCTATCTTAAAGAATTGCTTTGAAGATTAAAGATAATATAGGTAAAGTGACTAGCAAAAGGTGCAGGCACACAGTGATTGTTTGTACAGGTTTAAAGATTGCATCTTTCAGGGCACTCTTAGGAACAAGTCATGAAAGCTGTGTTAAAGGAAGAGAACTAGAAATACTCACTATAAAGAGTTAAGCTATGGTTCCCAGCCTGCATTTATTTATGGTTATTTTGTAGTTAGTGATCTTGTGGATATTAGAATTCCATTCTTAATAGTGGTCCTGTTTGTTGGTGGTGTCGGCGGGGGGGAAGGGGGGGATAGAGCCTTATTTGCAACTAGTGCCCTTTTCCCCCAAGATGCTAGAAAAGTTACAATTGTTAACATTTGCTAACATTTTGAAGATTCTGAAAAGAAGGATACTGAATATTAATTACTCATGGTTACAAAATAGATTTCTCCTTGATGGAAAAGTTTTACAAAATGAATTAGAAGAGGGAGGAAATTAACAGCAGAAAGGAAACTTTATATTTTGGCAAGCTCTGAAAGGTAGAAACATTATTTTTTCTTGGTTTTCCATGAATTTGCATTTCTTGACAGTTTCTCAATTATAGCTTGTAACTGTAGGCTTCAAAGCAATTCTGCAATTCAGTTCACCTCAGCCAGTCAATAATGTTTATTGAATTCCCATGGAGGGAAGAATACTGAGTGAAGGGTCCATTTTCATTTTCCTCAGCACGGGTGCCTTGATGCACAGAGTCTGTCATTCAGCCAGCTAGACCTGCTAATGGTCTCTCACTTTGAATCCCGCCCCCGCCCAACAGTGTTTTCCCAGAGACCCTCTGAGGCCAGAGCTGGCCTCCTCCCATCTGCCACCCTTCATCGTGTCTCTTCCTGCCTCTACCAGATGAAAACCCTTTAGTCCGGAAGCTTTCCCAGATTAATACCAGACCCTTAATCTCATACCACCTCCTACCCAATGCTGCTCAACTTTATTTTATAAATATGTGTATTGTTTGGGCTGAACTGAACCAAACTATAATCTCTACAAGTTTAAGGCTTAGGCTCAATTATAGGATCATAGAGTATCCAAGTTCAAAGGAGTTTTTTTTTAAGGTTTTGCCCAATCATCTTGTTTTTCAGATTAAAATAAATCAAAACTAAAACCCAGAAAAGGAAAATTACTTGTCATCGTATAGTGAAATGGCAGTGGGCTTTGGAGCCTGAAAAATAAAACCCGGAGGCTAGTTCCTGGCTCAGCAAGTTGCTAGCTTGCCTTAAGTACTTGAGTACTTGAGTTAGTTAGTATAGAGCAGGTCATTGAACCTCTCTGGGCCCTATTTCATTTTAATCTATAAAATGAAAGTTTAGTAACTGCTGTCACGTTATTGACTTTTTAAGAAATGAATGTAAAACGTCTGGCAAATGTGAGATGTTCTTCTCCAGGGTCACAGCTGATCAATGGCAGATCAGAACTATAACTCAGAACCTCTGAGCCCAAGTTCACTGCCCGGTCTTTCCTAACCTGAGGCTACTTCCAAAGGAGTACCAGCCCAATGCCCCCCACACCCCCACGAAGGTGTTCAATAAACGTTTCTTGGGGATGGTTATTTCCCAGATAGATTAGAATTCTTTTGAGACTTTGTTATTGTTTCTTGCCTTTACTTCCATCAGTAAAGTAGCAATAAAAATGTTCCCTCTATTAAGTGGAAATGATTAACACTCCTTCAGTTAGGCAATATTTTCCCACCCATTTCTGAATCAGGCCTCACACGAACCAAGCCACACAGATGGGGAATCAGAAACCTAAGAAAACAGCAACAAATTGGTTTGGTGAGTGGATGCGGTTGAAATCTTTCATCTGGTTTGTCTCAACGGGTTGTGGAAGTTATATGGGTTTTGAATAAAGTTGAAAATCCAAGCAAAATGTTATGAATATTAAGCCACAGGTATCAAAGCTTGGAGAATCTGATGAAAAACGAACCAATGTAAACACAAAACATAAGGACATTACACACCTCCTTTCCTGAAAACCAATTTCTGGCAGGAAGAAACACTTAACTTGTACGAGAGGAATATGCAGCCTTTCTAATTAATTATCACCTCAGTGTTTATTTTTCAATGAATCAGTGGGCTGGAATGATTAAAGCATATGTGGCGCAGAAACTCAGGCAGGAAGGAGGGAGCCGAGGCTAAACGCCGATGCTAAATGTACCCACATTGGCTGTCCCTGTGGAATCCAGTCTTGCCATGAATAGAAGAATTTTCTGAAGCATAAGTACTTACACAGCCTGCCAGTTTGGCCCTTCGCATATTTGTGGTGATTGCTTAAAAATGGCAGTTCCAGTGGAGAGCTGGGGAAGGGCAAATAAATCAGAAGAGAAGTGATACACATTGTCCACTTCCTTGGTAGAGGGTCTTGGTCATAAAGACATCGATATCCCGTGGTGCCTTCTTTGAGCTTCTTTTAAAAATAAGACTTTTCTCATCAGAACAAATATCTGAGATAAAGCACATGACCTCTCTTGCTTCAGTGAGACCGGTAGGTGAAATTGTTCGTGGGTGAGATTGTGTAGAATGAAGAAGCATCTGTTATAAGTTTCAGAATAGCAATTAAACCCTTTTTTGTTGACTTTTAGTTCTTTGGCCATTTTCAAAGGGTCTAATCTTTTAGACTGAGTAAACCAACACGTTTTTGTGACTTGGTGATTTGACAAAGAAATGATGGACCTCTTACTACTCTAGGGAAATTCTGTTTGGAAGCTGCTTTGTCATAGGCTATTTTTCAAAGTTTCTATGTGGCTATCAAACTGCCATTTCTCAGAGCCTTTAAAAAAATCTGAAGTTGATTTTGAATTTAGAGAAGAAAGATCCAAATTGAAAAGTTTTAGTTATCATATTTAATTATAATGAATGTTTATACTTCATAGTACAAGATGTATCAGCATATAAAATATCAATTTAAAATTGATTACCTTTCATTACAAATACCTGTGAACAAAACCATCATCTGGATGACTTAGAGCTCTTGTGTTTAGTTCAAAAATATAAATATTCATGAGAAAAAAAGAGGTCGCTTAAAAGGCTCTAGTTAAAAAATATCATGCTGAACTAGTTAATGAATAATCTTGAATCATTTGATATAAAGTATTAATACAGTATAGCAGATGATTCTTAAGAGGAACATGGCCTTGGAGAAATATGGCTTGCATAACAGTAGCTCCTTGATAACTGTCTCTTCCTTACCTGACATGAGACAAGGAGAATGTAAGGAAGGAATTCTCTTTGGGACAAAGAAAATCCAAGGATTTTGATTTCTTGGGTTAAAGAGACAACAAACACAGGTAAAGTGCCTGCCAAAGCAATTAAAATATGCAGATGATTCAAGGCTCTTGGTGGCTGAAGCAATGGCTTTCATGTCAAGCGTGAAGGCACTGAAGGGACTCTAAACTCTGACATCAAAATTCTTTGGAATATAAAGTGGGTGCAGTGCAAGTTGAAAATGGTCTGTTTATTTGGACCAGGTTGCAAATATAAAAACTGAAATAAACAGTATTAGAGAAATAATAATCACTATCACCAAGGCACTGCTACAGGTACACTGGAAAATGGAGAACTGTGTAAGGCCGGGGTAGTCCCACCTGCTCTATCAGATTACTTAGCTAAGGACTTCCAGACTCAGAACAGAGAAGAGGTTCATGGTTTCTACATGATTTTAAGTGGCATTCAAACTGTGCTCTTGGGGTGCTTGGGTGGCTCGGTCAATTAAGTTTCCGACTCTTGATCTCAGCTCAGGTCTTGATCTCAGGGTCATGAGTTCAAACCTTGCATTGGGCTCCACACTGGGTGTGGAGCCTACTTAAAAACAAACAAACAAACAAAAAAACCTGTGCTCTTAAAATATACTAATATTTCTAGATGTTCATTTCAAGATGGTGGATTGAGAACATGCTTTAGTCTTTTACTCTGTGTCATTCAGGGACTATCAAGAAAAACCATTCTAGATCTTTTAAATGAATGGCATTTAACACAGGAGATTGGTTACCACATAATGGAAATGCTGAAAAGGAAAATGGAGGGCAATGAGAGAAATAAAACATATACAAGAGAAGAAAGCCACTATTTCTAGACTGTGGAAACAGAGCTCAGAAGGTGGGGCCATCTAGCTGTGGGGCTAACCATGGTCTGGGATCCTAAAAGAAAGGGGTGAGTGGGTACCCAAGCAGCAGAGAAAACAGAATCATTGTTAGAAATGCCAAAAGAAACAGAGAGAAGGGAAAGAAATACACGGGATTTACCCCTCCTCTAAACTTTCAAATATTTTACCAGTGTCTCTTATTAGCAAAGTGACCCAGAAATAGACATAGGAATCTAGAAACTGTAGTTCCCTGCAATATGGAACAAAGAGGTGAAAAGAGAGCAAACTGACATTCAACCTTCCTTCACTGAACCTCTGAAAGTACAGATATGCATGCATAAATATATAACTGTACTTGAAAACAGGGCATGGAACTTAGAAGACCAGAACCTATGATGAATAAATGAATGGTGGAAAGCAGATGAGATCAAGTTGAACAGAGAAACTGTGGGTCTGGATATGCATAGGGGAATCCTAATGGTGGAACACAGAAACAGAGAGAGGAGGCCAAGCCTCGTTGGAGCCATTGCATCGAATAGGATCATTATTTGGAGTTCAGTAGTAAGGAGCAGAAACACACATTGAGCTCTACTCATCTACTTACCTTGGACTACAAAACCTAAACAGGAAGTCTGCCTCCAACTGAACAATGAAAACGAGCACCCTGATTGAAGGAAGATCGCTCAAGACCATGAGAACAGCCACTGCCCAATGGTATATCTCGCCCCTGCCCCTCCTCCACTAAAAACAGCCTGGCGTGCAAGCCGCAGCAACAATTACCACTTTCTCCCAAAGAGACTACATGTAGATGCTGCAGACAATCTAATAAGGCCTCTCAAATGATAAAGATGAATGCACAATCCACAGTAACATACATTATGGAAAACCAGCCACATAAAGGAAGGCAGTATACTTAGTACCCAAAGAAAGCAAGTTAGAAAAGCAACCAGGACAGAATGCAAAAATATATAAAATTAATATTATAAATAAGAAAGGATATTATGTCATTGAAATTAGTATACATAGTTTTGAAACCAAAAAAGAGACAAATCCAATTCCATCGTTATTCATGAATATCAAGGGAGGAGAATGGACAAGAGGTTTGCTTTAGCTAGAATGTAAGTTTAGTCCATATTTTTCAGTAACTGCTCACCTACTAAAACCAAAACTTGCAGTTTAAATCTTGGCCTCCCCCCACCAACCTTTTTAAAATAAGACAAAGTAAAAGCACTTCTGCAGTTACATATAGGAACCAAGTTGAGTAGCTAGACAGGAAATACAACTACAGTTTTGGTCCAAGCAATGATGTGAAACTAAAATTAGATTCTCCCACCTCAATACACAACAACAATTGAATGCCACCCATGTGAGATACCTTACTATTTTTTTTAGAATGTTTTTGCTTTTGCTTTTGTTTTTTGGTGACTTGAGAGGTACATGTGTGCGTGTGTGTGTGCATGTGTATGTGTGGTGTGCATCAAAGTCAGATCTGCAGACCTCTAGGGCCCCATACTCTTACCAATTTTATCCAAAGCTGCCCAAGACATTATGGGAACTCAGATTTCTAGTTATCATAAAAGCCTTAGAAGTAGATGCGTATAAGATCCAAAGAGGTGTCTTAGTAGCATTGCTAGGATCGTTAATATGATTTCCTCTTCTCCTTATGTTGTAGAAGTTAATCTCCCTCTTTTATTCACTTTGAACCTGACAGGCATCATTATAACTCCAATTATAAGAGTAGAACCTAACTGCACTTCATCACTTTTAAGGTGTATGTTTTTATCATCTCTGAAATCACAAGGCATCTTACAATGGATAGCATGTCAGCTTAATTAATAATCTTTTTTCCCCCTAGTGGTACATAAATAATGATGCATTTTACGCTCAGTGCCATCTTAGAGTCAATAAAATTTGGCTTTCATTTGCATGTGTATTTTCACCAACACAGAAGATGTGACTATTGATAACTATTCCAGCCATCATCCATTATTCACAGAACCAGTGTGTGTGTTTGGTGGATTTTTTTAATAATAAAACATTTCTAGATACATATTTTATAGAATGCTATAGAGCTGTGCTTCCTATACTTGGCCAATGAGCAGAATCACCAGAGGAGCTTTCAAAACAATACAAATGTCTGAGCCCTACTTCTGAGGTTTAGGTTCCGGATGTAGCTGCAATTTCAGAAAGCTCCCAGGCTAATCCTGATGACCACAGAGGTTCTAGGAGCTATGCTACAGACGAGAACAAAGAGAAATGTCTATCTGCTCTATAGGAAGCACCCCCAAAAAATTTCAAAAATTTAATATCACTGTCTTAAAGTAGGGAAAGAAAAATCAACCAAAAATTATTTCTTCCATAACTGGAATTTCAGTTGTTCAATAGAACAACCCATATGTATCTTCAATGAATTTTTCTAACATTAAGAAGTCAATTTTTATGATCCAAAATGTATTAAAAATTAATCTTCAGTGACTGTCAAAGTTCAAATAGAATTTTAACTATAGAAAATTAATTTCCACTGAGACTTAAAAATCAATTCAATTCAATTCAGTGCCCTTTTTATGGTGCACACTGATTGTACCAGACATTATGGAATCATACTACTCTCCTGAAATACTGTGTTTTATTTATTTAATTTTGGCAGGCTTCATTGCTCATGAGGAGGCATGATTTAATGGAAAGAGTCAGGAATCACGGGAGACCTACCATTAACTGTGTGACCTTAGGCAGATCACTTAATTTCTTTGGGCTCCAATTTTCCCAACTGTAAAATAATTAAGTTGAATTAGATGACCCCTAAGGTTCCTTCCACCATTAACATTATATGGTTTTCGTGTTCTGAATGGAGGCAAAGCCATATTATATTTGCAGCTTATTGGCAGCAATATCTATATTATATTTACAACTTATTGGCAGGAACTAATTAATTTGCAATGTAAAGTTACGAAATGACTCTGTAACTGGTGACCTTGAATTGTCCATTAATACATGGACCTCATGAAAAGTATTTCAAGTGAACTGAGTTTCAAGGAAGAAAAGATTAAGAAGTTAGAAAAATCTAGAAACAAATGAATTTTTAAAACTAATGTTATTCCAAGGACAAAATTAAACATCAAAGATATCTTTCAAAAAAAGAAATTTGGGAGAAATTTCTTAGTCACGTAAAAGAAAAGAAAAGTTAAATTTAGAAATAAAAGTGAGAGGGGTGCCTGGGTGGCTCAGTCAGTTAAGCATCTGACTCTTGATTTCAGCTCAGGTCACGATCTCAGTGAAATCGAGCCCCTCATTGGGCTCTGCACTGGGTGTCCTGCCAGCTTGAGATTCTCTTTCCCTCTCCCTCTGCCCCTCCCCCTATGCTCACTCTCTCTCTCTCAAGAAAAAAAAGGGAGAGAAAGAAAAAAAAGTGAGAGTGGTTCTATCAGTTTGAATGATAGCCTTTCCAAGTAACAAAAAGCCTAGACAAACAATGGAAGAAATTTATATAAATATGCCAAAATAAGTGGCAAAATAAATGAACTATATTTAAATTAAAACAAAACAAAACAAGGCATAAATATCTCACCCACTTCTCCCAGCTAACAACTATTAGTCCAGTTGTACTGAGTGGGCATCAGTCATGGTTTGAGTAGGAATGTGGCTGAATTTCTTGGCAGTTCACTTGCCTCAGTCTTGCTCTGTGTATTGGCTTATTTTAGGCGGGCTTCCATCATGTTAAAATAGCCACAGCAATTCCACATCTCATATGTATACATCACAATATCCAGAGCCAGAGAGAGATCTTTTCTTCCCTGCACCATGGCATAAACACCTGAACTTCACTCTGCACCAACCCGAACCAATCACTGAAGTCAGATGAATGTGTCCTAACTGACTTTAACCTAAATGACTGTTCCTTCCTCAACCATCAGGGATTAGATTAACACATGGATTGACACCTTTTAAGAATCCATACCTAAGAGCAGGAAGTGGGGTTAATTCCATTCAAACCACATGCCTGCTCCTCAGTGGGAGAAGATTGATTCTCCAAAGGAAAACCTGGTTGTTCTTGGCAAGGGAAAAGACAGGAATGGACGCTTGGTATGGCACCAACAAACATCTACTTCCAAGTTGAACATGTATTTCTGCACCGAACATGGGGAAAAAGAAGAACGTTATCCCAAGATTTTGCCCTGAGATATAAGTCAACAATAAGCACAGAAGTTAAAAATATTACCAAATGTAATGAAGGAAAGACAGTGTAAATGAACTTAACAATAGCAGAGTGGTTAAGAATCTGAGTTACAACAAACAGATTCAAATTCAGATTCATTGTAGTCATGTGACCCCTCTCCTCCATCTATATGATGGCCATGCTAATAATACTGATGTCACAGAGATTTTATTTTGTGAGAATTGCACGAGATAATGTATATAAAATGGTCCTTGGAGTTAGCTATAGATGTTTCTTACATGTTAACTATAGCAAAAGACTGATGAAAACATAAAAAGCAGTCATTCTGAAAAATCTCAAATAACA
The DNA here is from genome assembly GCF_004348235.1 of Phoca vitulina. Taxonomy (NCBI): domain Eukaryota; kingdom Metazoa; phylum Chordata; class Mammalia; order Carnivora; family Phocidae; genus Phoca; species Phoca vitulina. The sequence goes on from NW_022589709.1 coordinate 45,879,707, forward strand.
GTAAGAAAGGAAAGGTAATTCTCAGTAGCATTATATCAGTGAAAATATAAAAACTCAATGCCACAAAAAGCTACACTTAAAACAATTATTGTACCTACATCCAGAGAATTGATAGTTCTTTGCAAAATGACTCAAGAGTTCACAGCTGGAACCTGATGCTTTGTTTAGGGTATGTCATACAGCTCAGGAAAGATATTGGTTAATTGCACATAGGTCACTAAAGATCAACTGGAAAGGAAATTGAAGGATTGAGTTGTGAGAAAACAGAAAGAAAAACAAAATATTTAATTGTTAGAGAAAGCTTCCTAAATGTAAGAGTAATTAATCTCGAAAGTGGTGGAAGTTTCAATACTTGAGGACCTTAAAAATAAAGTTGTGTAAGTTGAATATCTAAATAACCTAGAACCAGCCAGACATGAAATAGGCACATAATAAATGTGTGTTGGATAAATGAAGTTCTATAAATTATTATGTGTTAACTAATTTACCAAGTGAGGATTGAGTACCTGCCAGAAGCTATTCTAGGAACTTGGAATCCTTTAGTGAACAAAAGAGATAAAATCTCTCGCGTTCCTGAAGTTTATATTCATTATTAACTTTCTAAGTAAATAATTTTATCTCAGGATTCTCTTCTCTTGGAAACACAGATTCTTTGAGAGAACCTCAATTTCCTACAGGCCAGAAAATCAAGTTCTTTGTCTTAGTGGCAATCCCGAGTTTAATGAAATGAATATAAATTATACAAAAATCAGCATTGAAAATAGAGACAAAAGTAAAAGTCTGTCAATTGTCAACACTTAAATATAAATATTCACAATAATTTGGACACTTCCATCTGGTTTTCTCTGAGTATTCTTTCTCTTTCTCTTTTGCTAGAGATAAGAGAGACTCTTCTGCTAGGGTCTGAGACAAGATAGTTTATCCTGGGATATGATACAGGGAACAGGAGTTGGGGACCAGGAAGAGTGAAAATTGGAAGAAGAGAATCTGTTTAAGGTACATGTTATGGCACTGGTTTTCTCAGGAGCCTTCTAAAATGCTTCTAAAAAAGTTCCTTCTAAGAGGCTTCTCAGAATTATCTACACAGGGAATGAAAGGAAGCAGCTTTGTCCATTGTCTGCCTTTCCCCATTGTTTGTGTATTGCCTCACTTAGACATAGTAACATTTCACTTTAAAATTCTTGAAAATTCATTATATTCTTGGCATTCATTATTGGTACTTTGAGATATAATGTTATTTCATTTGTAGTAAATTGAGTAGCACCTTTGCTTAAAGTTTCTTCCCCTGTATGGTATCTTTTACAAAGTAGGTGCACAGCCCATAATTCCTGAATGGAAAGTATATAATGAAGTCTAACAAAATGTCAAAGGGTTAAAAATATTATTTGTCTAACATTTGCAGCATAATTTCTCAATAAGAAAACTGTTGTTGTTTGGAAAATATGTTTTGATGATTTTACTTGGGGGAAGTAAAAAGTTCATTCTAAGGGATATGAGTAAGGATTTCTTGTTATTCTGGAGAGGTGGGAGCAAAGAAAGAAGAGAGTGGGGTAGGTCTAGCAAAATGGTAGAATGGGACGTGACCTCTTCCCATGACCTTGTGAAACTTTAGGAATGTTTTAGAATGCATGAAATTGTTGGTTCAAATCGATCTTTTGTGGAAATCAGCAAAGAAACTGAATTTTGGACTTAGGTCAGCAGAGGCTGACACAAGCTATCATGGATAGGTTCAGGGAAAACATCAGAGTACAAATTATTAAGAATCAGTGGAAAGTGTGGGGAAGACTCTGGACCCTGCTGGGTCATCAAAATGAGGAGTTCATGACAAGTCCGCCTAAGTCTTTTGATGGGAGCATCTAGGTGAGGGCAGGGAGACTTTTTGATTGATTGATAACTGCAGGTAGAGGTATGAAGGCATCCAGCTGACAACTGGGTTATAATACAGACAAACAAAATTAACAGACAAAAAAAAAAACTTTTTTTTCTACTGCTTCGCAAATCTGTCTTTTAATAATTCAGTCAACTGTACGTTCAGAGACTTAGGCTAAGCGTTTTGCATTCATGTTTGAATCACGGTGGTGGATATACCATGACCCTTTCACACTTTCTTGGAGATTATTTCTAGTAGCTGATATTTATTGAGCAGTTACTGTATATCAAGTGTGTTAACACTTTCTAAGGAGTAGCTTTTTTAGTCTTTGCATCAACCTGTGAGGTAGGTACTGCTTATATTGCCATATTTTACAGATGAGGAACTTAGACTTACAAAGGTTAATTAAAACAACCAGTCAGTGGATTAATAAGGAAGCAGACGACTTGAATAACAGTATAGACCAATTAGACCTAACAGCAATATACAGAATACTCTACCCAATAACGGAATATACATTCTTCTCAAGTGCAAATGAAACATTCTCCAGGATAGAACACATGTTAGGCCACAAAACCAGTCTTAACAAATTCAAGAAGGTTGAAATCACACAAAATGTCTTTTCTGATCACAATAGAAAGAAACTAGAAAGTAGAATGGCAGTTACCAGGGACTGGGAGGAGGAAAAGAGGAGTTGTTTTTTAGTGGGTATAGAGTTTCAAAGTAAGATGAAAAAGTTCCGGAGATCTGTTTCATACCAATGTGTATATATTTAACACTAATGAACTGGATCTGGGATGCGGTTTCCAAGTCAGAGCTCACAGGCTCCTAGAGTGTCATAATTTCTTCAAAGATAGTGTGATTCCATATGTTCTCTAAATACTTTCTGATTTCTAAATAAATAATGTGAGCGATCACATGAATCTTTGTCATCAAATACCAAGTACCCGATATACTAGGCTGACAGGATACTCCATCACAGTCATCACTGGGTTTCCTTCTCCATGGTTGTATCAAGGCTTTGTGTAGCACCAAAGCATGAGGAGGCCCCTATATTTCCTACTGATCATCCTGCAAGGGCCACTGTTCTCTGGCTCCTGGGCTGGATGGATCCCTATGGGCTCAGCACATCGGAATGGGATCTTCAAGCAACTTCTGCTTTCATCTCAGTAAAAATTCCTGAGACATGGTGATTTGAATATTTTTGCTTTTGTCTGCCCAGTAATTATTCCTTATTTTGGTTTCCTGAGGAAATACACCTCTTCCCCACTATTAGTTTGTTTGGTTTATAAGAGAGGAATCTTTGCCGGCATGGACGCATGACCCATTTCTGGCCAATAAGAGCATTTCATCTCTTGGACCACAGTGATTGGCTAAGAGATGGTCGGAAGAGCCAAGCCAGGCTGGGAAGACCCACCCAATCCAGGAAAGGTGGAACTCAGGGATAGAGGCTCTCCCTTTCCTAGAGTTAGTAGGCCTGGAGCTACTGGGAGCTGGAAAGAAAGCCTGCAAGAGAATGGAACCAGCCCAAAGAAAGTAGAGCAGAGAGGGACAGAGACAGGTACATCATTTGAGCTTTGGATCTAGCCATACTTGGACTTTCCAGCGAAGACAATCAAGCTTTTGTGGTGACTTCACTTTGCATTGTGATTGAGAGTCATCATAGTCTTCACTGATATACTGTGCTTCAAATGCATAGTGCAGGAGAGGGAAAATGTAAAAATCAAACAAAATATATGTGAAGAGCTCAAAAAAATTACCCTTCCACATACATCTTACACAGAACAGTGTTTATTCAGACTACATGGAAATAACCTTTTCCAAATTAATGACATTTCCAAAATTTAGGTAGGTCAATTCAAAAAAAGCATAATAATATAATAATAACCAACTTGATTCATCCCCCCAAATTTCCGGATGTATTCTTTTGTATTTTCTTTCTGTTATATAGATTAATAAAGGAAATGCATAAAATAGATATTTTAACCATTGTAGCTTAAATCTTTAAAATATTTGTTACTTGCCAGAAGACATGAATAGACATTTTTCCCAAAGAAAACATCCAGATGGCTAATAGGCACATGAAAAGATGCTCAACATCATATATCAACAGGGAAATACAAATCAAAACCATGATGAGATACCACCTCACACCTGTCAGAATGGCTAAAATTAACAACACAGGAAACAACACATATTGGCACGAATGTGGAGAAAGGGGGACCCTCTTACATTGTTGGTGGGAATGCAAACTGGTGTAGCCCCTCTGGAAAACAGTATGGAGGTTCCTCAAAAAGTTAAAAATTGAACTACCCTAAGATCCAGCACTATTAAGTATTTACCCAAACGATACAAAAGTACAGATTTGAAGGGGCACATGCACCCCGATGTTTATAGCAGCATTATCAACAATGGCCAAATCATGGAAAGAGCCCAAATGTCCATTGACTGATGAATAGATAAGGAAGAGGTGGTATATATATGTATATATACATATATACCACGTATACATAATGGAATATTACTCAGACATGAAAAAGAATGGAATCTTGCCATTTGCAATGACACAGATAGAGCTAGAGTTAATTATGCTAAGTGAAATAAGAAAGACAAATACCATATGATTTCACTCATATATGGAATTTAAGAAACAAAACAGATGAACATATGGGAGGGGGGAAAAGAGAGAGAGGGAAATAAACCATAAGAGGGTTGATGGAGGGAAGTGGGTGGGGGGTGAGCTAGGTAGGTCATGGGCATTAAGGAGGGAACTTATTATGATGAGCACTCGGTGTTGTATGTAAGTGATGAATCACTAAATTCTACTCCTGAAGCCAATACTGCACTGCATGATACTTAACTGGAATTTAAGTAAAAATTTGAAAAGAAAAAAAATATTTGTTACTTGCCAAAATATACAAACAACAAGGCCGATGTATGAGAATTCCAATTGTTTCAGTCATATCACCTTGTCAATATTGCTTATTTGCTTCCACAGTATGATGTCTTCATTACACATTATACATTATAACAAATTATCCTTCGATTGTTATAGTGGTGTGTTTTTTAAAAGATGGATGGTCACATAGAAAAATTGGAAAGTTCCATGTTTGATGTTTTCGTTGGTTAGACTGCCAGATAAATGACCTGTATATGCAAATGCACGTAGGTGCTATTTTATAAATAAAACATTTAGGGGCGCCTGGGTGGCTCAGTCACTTAAGTGTCCATCGGGCTCCCTGCTCAGGGGAGAGCCTGCTTATCCCTCTGCCTGTCGCTTCCCCTGCTTGTGCTCTCCCTCTCTGACAAATAAATAAGATTTTATTTATTTATTTGACAGAGAGACACAGAGAGAGAGGGAACACAAGCAGGGGGAATGGGAGAGGGAGAAGCAGGCTTCTGCCGAGCAGGGAGCCCGATGCGGGGCTCGATTCCAGGACCCTGGGATCATGACCTGAGCCGAAGGCAGACGCTTAACGACTGAGCCACCCAGGCGCCCCTCTCTGACAAATAAATAAGTAAAATCTTAAGAAAAATACCTTTACGAATCTTCTGGGATTTTTGCAAAGGACATTTTTCTCATAATCAATATGGAAACTATAGAAAACTTTTAAAGATAAAGCTAAAGTTGAGTAATGTAGAAATATTTCCTTCGTAAATTGTTTGCTGCTTAAAACATCTTACCTTCAATATATTGTCACAGTGCTACCTACTTTCTTTTTTTCAGCCCAGATAAACGGGTTTTGTTGGAAAGCAGTTACCTGCAGGTGGAGGTAAAAGTAGTACAGAAATGTCTCCCCGCGGGCTTGGTGCGAGCAGATCAAGGCAGGAGAACTGCACACAAAAGCAGCTTTTATTGTCCGTGGATTAAAATGTATTAGTTCTTATTGTAAATATGTGGGACATCAGCTGTGAATTAATTTTCCCTTGGAGGAGAGGTGTGAAGGAACCTGACAAAACTTAATTCTAAAATTACCTAATTCTGAATCACAGGTATTTCCTTAGAAGGAGATGGTTGGATTTATTTTTGTTTTTTCAATTTCACTTGTTCAGTCTAGGAAATGTGTCAGCTTTCATGCTGTCATTGGCAATGTTGAGCTTTGAATGGATTCAGCAGAAGTTAGTTGATTTTCTTTGAGAAGAGCCTGAAATGTTTTCTCTTCTAGGGTTTAAAGTGTATAGAGTTTAGTATAGGGAAGGGAAATTCCTCAGCAAAAGTCTTTAATTTACAAGAGATAAGTTGTGTCTTCAAAGGCATGACTTTGAACCCTGCTAAAGATTTGGTGGTGGGTGAAGCCTGAAGGCAATAGGAGTCTCTTTGGTTCAATTCTAAGAACTCACTCTGCCAAAAATTTTGAAATATCAGAACTCTGTGTTACAGTTGTTGATTAAGGAAATATCTATAATGTCAGAGACCTATTATAAATTCATTATTCTTTGAAATAAATGTTTATTTATTTTTTAAGATTTTATTCATTTATTTGAGAGAGAGTGAGAGAGAGAGAGAGTGCGCGCGTGAGCACTAGTGTGGGGGAGGGGCAGATGGAGAGGGAGAAGCAGGCTCTCCACCGAGCAGGGAGCCCGATGTGGGACTCAATCCCAAGACCCTGGGATCATGACCCCAGCCAAAGGCAGACACTTAACCGACTGAGCCACCCAGGCACCCCCATAAATGTATTTTTTAAAAAGTAAAAATTTCCAATTATCCCAATACCCAATTATAGCAACTGTTATGTTGGCATATGTCCTTCAAAACTTTTTAACACAAACTTACTTACAAATGTAGGATGGTAGCAAGTTACTTTTAAGAAGAAAACTAATAATTTTGGAAAATAATTGTGGTATGATGGTCTAGATCATTGCATTGTTACCCAGAGAAGATGATAATTTCCCTGGACAATTGGCCTTTTATTTTATAAACTATGCTTGGGAACATACATAGAGATAATCACTGTGAGCTGTGTCTCTCAGCTTGGGGATGTAGGAGGTCACAATCAGAAACTCGTACAAACCGTATCTACCAGTTGCCAAGAAGGAGACCCCCAAATTGTGCCTGTTCTCTCTATGTGCATGTATACTTTGTAGCACAACAAAAAACAAATATGTGTTCAGCACAGTACACTGTTTCTTCTTTCCATACTTTGTCTACTCTTGTTCTGTCTTTCATATTGGGCATTTTGGAACACAGCATGGACAGAGGTGGAAAATGGCTCCTCTAGAAACTCCTCTCTCTCTCTCTCTTTTTAAACAAACTTTATTTATACAGGGATAGAAAGAGAGAATGTGCATGAGAGTGGAGCAGGGAGGGGCAGAGGGAGAGAGAATCTTAAGCAGCCTCCACACTCAGCGTGGCCCAGGCAGGATTCGATCTCATGACCCTGAGATCATGATTTGAGCCAAAATCAAGAGTCCAAGGCTTAACCGACTGAGCCACCTGGGAGCGCAGAAATTCCTCTCTTGACCTCCATGACTATCTTCTGGTTTTCTTACTTGCTTCTGGTTTTCTCTGACTATCCTTTCTCTTTCTCTTTTGCTGAAGACAAGATAGACTCTTCTGCTAGAGTCTGAGACAAGAGTTTATCCTGGGATATGAAACAGGGAACAGGAGTTTGGGACCAGGAAGAGTGAAAAGTGGAAGAGAATCTGTTTAAAGGACATGTCATGATGCTGGTCTTCTCAGGAGCCTTCTAAAAGCCTTCAAAAAAAGCTCCTTCTAAAAGGCTCCTCAGAATTGTCTACACAGGGAATGAAAGGAAGAAGTTTTGTCCTTTGTGTGCCTTTCCCCATTGTTTGTGGATTGCCTCACTTAGTGTTTATTTCCTCATGCTTCTGGTCACTCTTAACCTGAATGTTGAGTGGGCTCCTTTGAAACCAGCATAAGAGATTTTTGTTTGTTTCCTGTGTAGCATGTGATATGATTTTTATTAAGGTTTATATTTTTTAAAAATCCTTACACTGTTGAAGAATTTTCTTCTTCCCTAACAAAACAGTGAGAAACAATATTTTAAACAAGGAAGCTACAGTTGCTTTCTGATGTTAAAAATAATTACCCACGTTTGCAGAAGAAAGTATATTTTTCAAATGTCTTTGTGGGCTAATTTTATGTTATACATGTCAACAGAAAGAAAGCAAGCTTGTGGGCTCCTTTTACTTCTTTGAAGACCCACAGTTTATCACTCTTTCTTTGACATGTAGTTATTATGTTGTTTATGAAAGTCTACTGTAGCTACATAGGAGGTGTCTAAGAGATTTCATAGTAAGGTATAAAAGCTTCTTCCTTAGGAAATTACCTCAAAAGCATGCAATTTACTAACCCCTAGAGACATTTCATCCTGTAAATAGCTTTAAGAGAGATCCCCTTATGTTAATCACACTGAAACTGGACTTAGGCATATCTGGAAATTAGTGTAAAATTAGTGTAAAATGTAGCTTCTTACAAAAACATATATATTTGATCGATTCACAAAATACAGCACTTACAATGTACAGTGCAATAAGCTTACTTTCAAATTCCCAATCAAACCCAGAAATCCATATCATGTTACAGACACAATGCCAGTTGAGACTAATGGGCAGATAACTATAAGAGAAACATTTCATACTTATTTTTTCTAATTTGTGTATGCCTTTGCAAGATCCAGTCATTAATTTCATGTATAGGTTTATTATACTGGAACAAAATAAAAAGTCCAAGGTTAAAATATTTTTGGTTTCCTTGTCCAAACCTTGTCAACGGAGACTTTGGCCTATTGTCAGTCTAATGAAACTGATACCTTTTTCCTTTTACCCTTGTTCTAAGAAATGATTATAAACACCATGACCAGACCAGAAGGAAGCTGATCACAAAAATGTTTGCAAAGGAGATGTCTACCCAGTTTGACAGACAGCTCTGGTCTTCATCTTTGAACCAGCGCCTGTGCTTTCACTGTAGTTAAAAAGACATGAAATGCATTCTTGCTGTCCCTCTTGCCCTGACTATGGCCTGCAAAAAACCAAATATATAACCCTAAAGACAGCGCTCATTCCAAAGAATGTCCGATTCTGGGTGACAGCTGAAGAGCTAGGGTGACAGGCTCTTCTGCCAGAAGAAGGCAGTTTGCTGTGTCGTTTATCTTTCATTCCAAGACAACTTTTCTTCGGCTGATTTTTTTTTTCAGCCTTGCCGATGTTGAAAATGCTTTCAGGTCAGATGCAAATACAGATGCATTACTGCTTGACAGGCCTGTCAGTCTTCTTCTGTTTAAAATGCTTTTTGGCATTTAGGGTTTTGAGACTCATAATCATGCCTTTTCACCTCAAATTATGAAGTCCTTTCATAGCTGATGCTGGCCTTTCAGGGGAGGCCAGATGCCATGAAGCCTGATGTTCCCTCTTACGGCCAGAAGCAGAGAGTGTCTCTAACAAAAGGTACTAAAATCTACTGCAAAACAGCTTATTTCCATTCAGGAAATAGTCCTGAGAAAAACAAGTATCCATAAAGACCACACTGAAGTAAAGTGAGCGTTTCTCAAGTTAGGCTGTGCTTATCTACTCTCCAAACAGCTTCTGTGTATCTAAAACAGTTGTCTAGCACAATAAATCTCCGTAAGCTGCATTGTTGAAGCAGACTCTGTCACGGTGAAAGTAAATGAGCGTGATATAGATTACAATTCAGACCACTTTTTTTAAAGGGAGAAAAGCTGAAACTATTTCTACCGTGCACAAAAACTGCAGTGATGTTACAAGTTGCTACAAGGCAATTATTTATAGAAGTCTTTCCTCCTTATTTCCCTCTTTCTTATCTTGCTAATATTTATTTTGACTACTCAGCAAGGTGACTGACTTCATTCAGGATGATAACAAGGCTGAACGAATGGTGCCACCCAGCTAGCTCCTAATAACAAAACTGCTGAGTGTTTGTTTCTCCTGTTTGTATTATTTCCCATTTGCACATTATGAACATTATGCAGCATTTACATAATTTGTACCATGAACTACTAGTTTCCCAACGACAGTTGTTAGATGTTCACAAGATCAATTGCATTTATAAACATTTTATTGTATTTTCCAATATCCTTATATTTGGAATTAGATTTGACAGGCTGGCTGGGAGTGAGTAACTTGAGACTCACCTGGACCAAGCAACTTTGTGGAAGACAGGCAAAGTGAAAATGTCACATTAATTTTCTCCAGACTTTTAAAAAATCCAAATCTGATTCTTGTCAAATGGTTAGTGTCTGAGGTTGCTTTTATGTTAAGGTGTCTATTTAACACCGACGGAAAGAAAGGATTCAGACTTCTATTGGTATGAATCAGTGGTTTGCAAAATGTGGTCTCAGGACCAGCCTTACCTGGGAACTTTGTTAGGAATACAAATTCTCAGGCTTTACCCAGACCTACCCAATCAGAAACTCTGGGATTGGGGCCCCAGCAATCTGTGTTTGACAAGTCCTCCCAGTGATCCTGAAGCTCACTATAGTTGCTCACTGGTATAAATAATAATAATAAAAAAGGAATCCCATCATTTGTTTCAAGCTTATGAATAATCTTAAGCTACAATGTCATAAGTCTGAATGAAATTCACATAATTACTTTCTTTACAGTCTTTGTTGGATATCGTGGAGATAGGAAGTCAAATTCAGAAAGTAAAATTAGAAGTTTGATGTCAAAAGACTTTATTAATGGTGTTATAACACCATCACATCCCTTTCTTTTCATTGGTTTTCAATTCAGTCAATGAAGAAAGGTGACTCTTGCTGGCTGAAAACAATGTAAGCCGTGTATGTACTAAATATTTAGATTCCTCTTTTATTTTACTTTTCTTTCTATACAACTGCTTAGTCTCTATGTTTGTTGTCTGTCATTGCCAACAGTCTGCCAAATTATACAATTTAAAGATGAAAGGACACCTCACCTATACAGAGAGATATATTCTAGAAATCAGTATTACTATAAAAGTCACTCTCTAAAAAATTCCTAGAATTTTCTATGTGAAGACAGCAAAGGAATCTACAAGGACAGGCACACTTCTTGAAGTAATACTGCCAAGTTGGAAGAGGCTGGTTGGTGTTTATTGATGAAAGACAACCTTGGGGCTATTGTTCACAGAGAATGTTATGGTTTAGGATTCTGAGAAGAAGAAAAGGGGAACCAATAAGACAAAGAAAGAAAAAAAATGTTAATTTCAATAAGCTTAAAGGAAAAATAGAGAATTTCAATGAGAATCAAGAAAGGTGTCCTTCAGAATAGGCCATTTCCTAAGGGAAATAATAAACTCCATTCTCTCTCTTACATCTGGAGGTAGGTTAGTTAAGTGCTCCTCACACTCAGGTGGCCAGAAAATCATTTCTCTCTGGCTCGGGGCCACAGAGCATCCTCTCTCTAGTTTGGTAAAAAAGAGTCATAAGCCAGGGGTCAGAAAAATCAAGTTCTATTCTCTGCTCTCTGCCTCTGACTGAGACATTGAAGAAACAATCTAATAACCCCTGCCTCTGCCCCTACTCATGAACTTTAATTTGTTCTGTTACTTGTCAAATGAAGGGATTGTACCAGAGACATCAGATGGTAGCATCCAGCGCAACCATTTTCTGATTTTACCATTGCCTGCCTATTAGAGTGAAAACGATAGATGACTTGCTAGCTTAAATATAATGATTGTTGTTGGAAAAAAATGATTTTGACTATTTGTCAGGAACCATGTTTTCTGAGTACTGCCTCCAGCATTAGTGAAGGATTTATATTGAGCCACCCACTCTTCCATTCTATTTTTGTGAACAACAGCACACATTGACTGGCGAGGGTTAAATGTTGAATCTTCAGTTATGAATCAGAGGAAAGCCTTTACTTAAGCTTCACATTTATGACTTTGACCTCATTAGCACTGAACTTTAACCTCTAACCAGCTGAGCTAACCAACCACAAGTGCTTTACTAGGCTAAGATAAAAGAAAGTTCCTTTATTGTGCAGCCCAGTTGCATTTATCAGATGCATGAATTTAGATAAGCCACTTAAACTCTCTTTCCTTGAGTATAAAATGGCCACCATGATTCTACCTTGCAAGGTACCTATGGGTTGCTGCATTTAAACGATGTAGATTAGATTCCAGTCCTTAGCAAGTGCTCAGTAATCAACAGTTGAAGTGGTGGTAGAGATTGAATTGAAAAATGGAGATTGCTATTTAATGTATAGGAAACTTAAAATAACAACACTGATCTGGGAATTTTATGGTTTCCGGTGTCACATTTAGGTCTTTAACCCGTTTTGAGTTTATTTTTTGAATACACTGTGAGAAAGTGATCCAGTTTCATTCTTTTGTATGTAGCTGTCCAGTTTTCCCAGCACCATGTATTGAAGAAAATTTTCCCCGTTATATATTCTTTGTCATAGATTAATGGATCGTATAAGTATGGGTTTATAACTGGGCTCTCTATTCTGTTCCATTGATCTAGGCGTCTATATTTGTGCCAGTACCACACTGTTTTGATTACTACAGCTCTGTAATGTATCTTGACATCTGGGATTGTGATACCTCCAGTTTTTATTCTTCTTTCTTAAGATTGCTTTGGCTCTTCAGAGTCTTTTGTGGTTCCATACAAATTTTAGTATTATCTGTTCCAGTTCTGTGAAAAATGCTGTTGGTATTTTGATAGGGAATGCACTGAAACCATAGGCAGGAATTTCTTGACATTGGCCTTAGCAACATTTTTCTAGATATACCTCTTCAGTCAAGGGAAACAAAAGCAAAAATAAACTACTGGGATTAAACCAAAATAAAGTTTTTGCAGTGAAGGAAACAATCAACAACACTAAAAGACAACCTACTGCATGGGAGAAGATATCTGCAAATGACATCCAATAAAGGGTTAGTATCTGAAATGTATAAAGAACTTACACAACTCGACACCAAAAACAAACAAACAAAAAACAACCCAAATATTCTGATTTAAAAATGGGCAGATGACCTGATTAAATATTTTGCCAAGAAGACATCCAGATGGCCAGCAGACACATGAAAAGATGCTCACATCACTCATCATCAGAGAAATGCAAATCAAAACCACAATGAGATATCACCTTACACTTGTCAGAATGGCTAATATCAAAAAGAATAGAAGTAACAAGTGCTGGCAAGTATGCGAAGAAAAAGGAAGCCTTGTGCAATGGTGGTGGGAATGTAAATTAGTGCAATGGTTGTGGAAAACAGTATGGAGGTTCCTCAAAAAATTAAAAATAGAATTACCACATGGGGGCGCCTGGGTGGCTCAGTCAGTTAAGCATCTGCCTTCGGCTCAGGTCATGATCCTGGAGTCCTGGGATCGAGTCCCACGTCTGGCTCCCCGCTCAGTGGGGAGTCTGCTTTTCCCCCTACCTCTGCCCCTCCCCCCACTCATGCTCACTCTCAATCTCTCTCTCTCTCTCTCAAATAAATAAATAGAATCTTTAAAAAAAAAAAATAAGATTTAAGAATTACCACATGATCTAGTAGTTCCACTACTGGGTATTTACCCAAATTAAATGAAAACACTAATTCAAAAAGATCTATACATATCTGTGTTTATTATAGCATTATTTACAATAGCCAAGATATGGAAATAACCTAAGTGTCCATCAACAGATGAATGGATAAAGAAGAAGTGTTATATGTATACAATGGAATATTACTGAGCCATAAAAAAGAATAAGATGTTGACATTTGTGACAACATGGATGGACCTATAGGGTATTAGCCTAAGTGAAATATATCAGTCAAAGAAAGGCAAATACCATATGATTTCACTTATATGTGGAATCTAAAAGCAAAACAAAACAAAAGCAGAAACTATGGTTGCCAGAGGGGTGAGGGGATGGACAAAATGGGTGAAGGGAAGGGGAAGGTATAGGCTTCCAGTTTGGGAATGAAGAAGTCACAAGGATGAAAGGTACACATAGAGAATATAGTCAATGTTACTGTGATAGTGTTGTATGGTGACAGATGGCAGCTATACTTGTGGTGAGCATAGTGTAATGTGTAGAGTTGTGGAATCACTATGTTGTACACCTGAAACAAATGTAACATTGTGCATCAACTATACTTCAGTTAAAAAAAAAAATAACAACACAGATCATATTAAAATACAAACGCAGAGCCCTCGTTTGCAACTGTAGGATATCTGAACCTACAGGCAGGTTGATGCTGCCCCTTCCTTTTCTTGTTCCATAAGTAAGCAAAAGCAAAGCAGCCAGAATGCAAATAATATTAGAATAATGTAGCCAGGATTCCCCAATTCATTATTCCCATTTTTCTATGGGATTTCCCAAGTATGAATGATTCTCAATCTGTGGATGTAGATATAAGCTATTGAGAAGGGGTCTATGTAACATTAAATAAGAAATAAACTAATTTTTAAACCTGCTTTAATTTGAGGAGGACTTCTTAGTTATCTCCTTCTTTCCTTAATCTCTTACTTCAGCATATCCATCATAACAGGGATGTATAAAGAAGAAATTAATGGAGGAGTGCAGTTTGTCCACACATAGGAGGAAAAGCTGGGTAGAAGGCTCTCCAGACGTATTTAGTTGCTACCTGCAGAATAATTCCTTTGAATGCATGTTATTTGTTAACATACAATAAGCACCATCTTTCCATGTCTGTAGAAAAAAAAGGAAACTTCTGCTTGCACTGCTGATGGGAACTATAGATATCAGACATCTTCAGCCTTCTGTTTTTTTTTTTCCAGGCAGCAACTACCATCAAACAACTCAACTACTATTAGAGGTAAGATGCTCTCTTTTACAACCCTGTAGGTCCTAGAAAGCAAATGTGTTCAGAGTTTCTGGGTTCCTCATGTAGGTCCAGGCCTTTTAGAACCTAAGAGAAAGTACAATCTCCCTGTCCTTTTGGGGGAAAGAACACATGGAAGTAACAGGGTGAGAAACTGTGTCCTAAGTACAGCAGAGTAATAAATTATTTTAATGCTTTGTCTTGCTTGGAAATAATTTCTTAAACTCAGCATGCTAGCATAAAATCATCTACATCATTTAAAGGAAAACTTAATGTTGCAGTTATGTATGACATTGTTGAATTGTATATAACAAGAAATTTTGGGCTGGTCAAGGCCCTGGGGCTTAGAGGCTTTGGTTGGAGGAGTCGTGACCCCTCCTTCTCTTCCCACAACATAGCCATTTGCATTTAGATTCTGGATATTGCTATAGAAGCCTACTGAATGAAAAAAGAAAGGTAATTTGCTTTCTTTTCCTTTGAGGGCAAAAGACATAAACTGTGTTTGATGGCTAGGCTCTTCTGTTTAGGGTCAGCTTGCAGGAATGAGCAAGAGTGCTATGATGTTAAGCTCACCTAAGAGTAAAGGGGTCTGGTCTGGTGCTGAGTTTGGGGTGAGAAGTGCTAAGAGAACTTACCTGGCAGAGGGAAAGTGCCAGCCTAATACTGATGCTGGAATCTATTCTAATCATGTCACACCTTGATGTTATGGACATACCTTGGGAAAATATTGCATGTATAACCTTTAAAAGAGCTGCATTATTAAAAAGCTGTAACATTTGGGGTCTACATGCTTTTGGTCATGGGTAAGACATTTTTAAGGCAAAGAAAGATGGAAGGGACATTACAGTTAGTGAAAAGAACATTGCAAATGTGATTTGAGACCATGACTAAAATTGCAATTATGGCAGGAGTCTGGCAGCTGTGGGGTGGGGGTGTGTAGGGCAGGTTGTGAGTGTGGAGTATAGAATTTGACCAGTGAGATAAACAGCAAACATATTGTGACATACCTCATAAGCCAGGGTAAAAAGTTTTTATGCAATCATGATGGAAATGAGGTACTATTTAAATATTTTAAGCATGCAAGAGATATAATCTGAGTAGTGTTTTCAAAAGATCACTCTGGCTACGGTGTGGAGAGACCAAAGCTAGAGGTAGGGAGATGAGGTAGGGACTGTTTCAGTGTTTGAGGTGAGAGCTAATGATGAGAAGTGGCAATTGATAGGTTAAAGCCCTCTGTAATAAATGAAATCTATAAATCTTGGCTGCCTGGGTGAAAGTGGATGGAGTAGAGTGAGTGAATGGGGAGAAGAAGGAAAGGATGATGGGGACATAATCAGGGGCCAGAATATGAAGAAATTCTAAGGCTAGGATAAGGACTTCAGAGTTTATTCTAATTCGATGGAAACCTACCGAAGGGTCTTGAGCAGAAGAAAGATGACTTGTTTACATTTTGAAAAAAAAAAAATCATTGTGACTGTTTTTGTTTGGAGAATAGATTGTAAGAAAGCAATGGTGGAACTGAGAGAGGAGGGATGAACTATAAGCGAGCCTCAGTGCTGGACACAGTTGCTGTTCGGTAAATTTGTCATCACTCGGTAAGTCTATAAAACTGGTAACAGAAAGCCTTCCTTTTAACAGGCATTCATGTCTTATAATCTTTTTTTCCAACAAGCAACCATAAAGACATTAAAGTCCTCTTTAAGAAAACCCCTCAAAAAACAAGTCATCCAATAAATGCTGACTTTTGCCATTTTCCATACACGAGGTTACCAAAACCTCCTCATTCTTTTGAATTGTGACAAATGAGCAACAGAACAAAAATAGCAGCAGAACCTATGATACATGGATATTACCCATACCCAGATTCCTCTGAGATGTTCTGATCGCTCTGACCAACCTGCCCGCACTACGGTTCTGTTAGGCAGACTGACGTAACCTGACAGGGTAAATAAATCCTCTTCTTTCAAGTTGCAACTACTGGAGCGATGGACTCATCTGGTTTCAAAAGGAAATTTACCCTTCTGAGCGTCTTATCCCATGAAAGACACAAGGCTTTCCTTGGAAACCAAGGTCTTCAAGGTTACAACATCTGGAACTCATTCTTGAACAACTGCCCAGCATCCTTGTATAAACACTGCCTTTCTTCCCTTCGTCCTTCTGATGTTAAATGTAAAGTGTTGGTGAGAACTTGAATTCTGATAAATCAAGAAATGCTCACTTGAGAAACTTACATCACAAGCTTCTTCCATCCTCACAATGCCCAAAAGATGAAAATAAGCACTGAACACGATGCCTGTTATTTGACAAATCTCAGAGGATTTTCATTTTTTTTGAAGCAATCAAATCTTGATAGCAATCTGTAGAGCACAGTTGGAAGACATACAGGTCAGTCTTCAAGACAGGAGGAAAATACAGACATGTTTGTACACTTGAGGCCTGGGCACTGAAAGACTGTTCAATTCACAGTGAAATGTCATAGGGTTGTGAGGGAAAGCTTATATACATTTAAAGAAAAATGGGTTTTCAACTGCTTTCCCTTAACAAAGAGCAATTATTTTTTTAAATGATGGTGGTCATAAGCAGCTTCATTTTCAGACATAATCTCCTGGTGCTGGGATATTTTGGCTTTTTTAATAAGACAATCTGTTACCCATTTTAGACTTTTTTTTTCATACATACAAACCTGAAGACATTTCTGTTTTCAATAAGTTGCAAGACAAGTAGAAAAATACATTTGTTCAATGATCGTTTAACACTTAATACCCATGAAGAAGTTATGGTTTCACTGAAAAAAAATGAGCAAATCTTGTCAGGATACTATTAATATCTATATTCTCTTTCTCTCTCTCTCCTCTAATTAGTCTAGATAGGGATTTATTATTTTATTGATTTAAAAAAAACATTTAACTTTTGGTTTTCATTGATTTCCTTTCTGATATTTTTCATTTTCTTCTTTTGGCTTAATTTTGGTCTTGTTTGCTTTTCCCTTTTAAAGATGGACCTTTTTTTCTTTTCTAATATAGGCATTTATTTATTTATTTATTTATTTATTTATTTATTTTTAAGATTTTATTTAATTATTTGACAGAGAGAGACACAGCGAGAGAGGGAACACAAGCAGGGGGAGTGGGAGAGGGAGAAGCAGGCTTCCCGCCGAGCAGGGAGCCCCATGCAGGGCTCGATCCCAGGACCCTGGGATCCTGACCCAAGCCGAAGGCAGACACCCAACGACTGAGCCACCCAGGCGCCCCTCTAATATAGGCATTTAGATATATTTCCCTTAGCAGTATCTCATATATATTGATACATTATGTTTTCATTTTCACTTGGTTCAAAATTATTTTTTATCTCCATTTTGATTTCTTCATTGACCCACAGGCTTTTTAGAAATGTCTTATTTAGTTTCCAAAAATTGGGGGATTCTACATATACCTTTGGTATTGGAATTTCTTACTACAATTGGGGTATTGTCAATTTCTCTTTACTATTCTATCAGTGTTGCTTCAGGGTTTTTGAAACTCTGTTATTAGGTGCATAAACTCTTAGGATCATTATATCCATTTGATGGATTAACTCATATATCGTTATTCAATGGCCTTCTTTATCCCATGTAATAATTTTTTGTTCTGAAATTCATTTTGTTTGAAGTTGGGCAATTTTGAGGTGTGAATGCAGGTCTACAGGAGGAAGGGAGTAGAGAATTAGGCCAGAGAGATAAGCAGGGTGTTTTGCTGTTCTTGTTTTAAAATATTTTTTATGATTCTATTTCATATCCTTTATTGACACATTACCTAGAACACTTTGTTATTTTAGTGGTTGCTTTAGGGTTTATAGTATAGGTTTTTTTTTTTTTTTTTTTAAGATCTTATTTATTCATTTGAGACACAGAGATACAGAGAGAGAGAGAGAGAGAGCATGAGCAGGGAGAGAGGCAGAAGCAGGCTCCCCGCTGAGCCAGGAGCCCGATGCGGGGCAAGATCCCAGGACTCTGGGATCATGACCTGAGCCGAAGGCAGACGCTTAACCATCTGAGCCACCCAGGTGCCCCTATAGTATAGGTTTTTTTGGTTTAGTTTAGCAGAGTTTCTCAGTGGAGAGTGCTTACTGACATTTCAGACAGGAAAAATCGTTCTTGTTCTGAATTTTCCAAGCATTGCAGGATAATTAGCTTCTCTTCCCTATACCCACTAAATGTCAGTAGTGCTCCCTAGTCTCTCTGACAACCAAAAAAGGCCCTACACCCAATATGTCCGAAAAGCCTCTAGGAGTGGGACCATCCCTGCTTGAGAATTGCTGAAAAGATGTAGAGCTGACAAAAGGTGTTAAACAGAGTGGTTTTGTAATTGGATCCTCTGTTCACTTTTTCTTTATTCTGATCCTCCTCCTACTCACCGCAAACTTAATATACAGAGGCTTATATATCATAATGTAAATAACTATGGGAGCAGTTCTTTCTGCTTTTAAAAGAAGGATGGACAAACATATTTCCAGTGTTGGGGTAACATTTATGTATAGAAAGAATTTGTATCACTGAATTGATATTTCAAAAACTTTTAGAAAAGTATTATACAAGTGACACATGATCATTGGGGGCAAATTAGAAAACAGTGATCAATATGGAAAAAATAGAAATCAGTCATATTTAATCAACCAGGAACGACCAGTTAACATAGGCTGTGTATTCTTTCTGATTCAAACCTACTATTATATGTAACAATCCTTCCAGGTCAATAAATAATCATATTGTATGTTTAAATGATTGTTATATTCCATGATATGAATGTGCTATAATTTATCCAACCACTATAACATTTTAATGTTATACCAATTTTTTACTATAAACAATTCTGTTATGTGATAAACCTCTATGTACATCTGTTTGTTTTCTTAGATAAATTCCCAGAAATGGATCAAAAGGTTTTCATATTATAAGGCTTTAAAATATGTATTTTCAAATTTTTTTCCAGAAAGATTTTTCACCAATCAAATAAGTGTGCCAGTTTGTTCATATCCTTAGTAAATACTGCTTTCTTTAAAAAAAAATCTCTTTTAGGGCACCTGGGTGTCTCAGTCGGTTAAGCATCTACCTTCAGCTCCGGTCATGATCCCAGGGTCCTGGGATCAAGCCCGTCGGGCTCCCTGCTCAGCAGAGAGCCTGCTTCTCCCTCCCTCTGTCCCTCCTCTCCACTTGTGCTCTCTCTCAAATAAAATCTTTAAAATAAATAATAAAAAAAAAAAATCTCTTTTAAAACTGCTTAGCAATTGCTTATTAAAAAAAGTAACCAGACACTCAAATAGCATTATTATGTGCATTTACTTGAATATTTGTGGATCTGGATTTTTTTCCTGTTTCATATGTTTATTAATCATTTATTTCCACTTCTGTGAATTGGATTTTGAGCATTTTTCATCTTTTTCTTTAGATGGCATAACTACTTAGTCTTTGCTATATATAAATGTTGTCATTTGTCTTTCAATATTGTTTATGTTGCTTGCTTTAAACATTCTAAAGATTTTGATAGATAATGAAACATAAACTATCACCTTTTGCTTTATCTTTTGTTTTTCTTTAGATAGCGCATATTTAATCCAAGGTTATCTAAATATGTATTCATATTTGTTCTAGTAACTTATGATTTCATATTTTACATTCAACTTTTAACTCTTATAGAATTTATTTTGCTCTAAGTGATAGGATAGGCCTCTAACTTTGTACTTTCCCAAATTGTTGGCCATTTGTCTTACTCTCAGTTATTGAATATTTTATTTTTTCTTACTAATTTCAAATACTACTTTAGTCATATATCAGATTCCTATATAAATACTTGTATTTGTTTTAGGATATTTCATTTGGTCATTTTTTTTGAATTTCAATTTTTAACTTACAAATTTGGTATATAAGAAAGTGTATATATTATTTTATAGCTGTCACCTTATTAAGTCTTCAATTAAATTTTTAAGTTTTAAAATTGATTCACTTGGAATTTTCAGGTAAAGAATTTCATTATCTAGAATTTTGCTACCTTCTGCCTATTTTCTATAACTGTTTTTTTTTTTCTTTTTTTTTTGCTTAATTGTATTGGCTAGGACATGTGGAGCAATATTAAATAATAATGGTTATAATGTTAGCTTGTTATAAATTTTAACAGTAACTCTTTGATATTTTGCAAGTAATGGTGATGATGTGTTTGAGACAGCTATTTATTATGCAGAGGGATTACATTTTTCTTCCTGTTTTACCAAAAATTTTGCTTTAATCAGCAATATTTCACCAAATGCCTTTTTAGTTTCTGTCAAGGTAAGATTTTATGAGATCTATTAATCGATTTTAAAAAACTTTGAAAAGATCAACAAAATTGATAAACTTTTAGCCAGGTTTATCAAAAGAGAGAGAGAGAGAGTTCTCAAATAAACAAAATCAGAAGTAAAAGGAAAAAATAATAATCCACACTACAGAAATACAAAGGATTATAAGAGAATACTATGAAATATTATATGCCAACAAAATGGACAACCTAGAAGAAACTGATAAATTCCTAGGAATATATAACTTCCTAAAACTGAATCTGGAAGAAATGGAAAATTTGAACAGACCAATTACCAGCAATGACATTGGATCAGTAATTAAAAAACTTTCAACAAACAAAAGTTCAGGACTAGATAGCATCACAGGAGAATTCTACCAAACATTTAAATAAGAGTTAATACCTGTTCTCAAACTATTCTAAAAAATAGAAGAGGAAAGAAAGCTTCCAAATTCATTCTAGGAGGCCAGCATTACTTGATACCAAAACCAGATAAAGGTTATACAAAAAAAAAAAAAAGAGAACTATAGGCCAATATCTCTGAGAAACATAGATGAAGACATTCTCAACAAAATATTAGCAAACTGAATCCAACAATACATTAAAAAAAATCATTCACCATGACCATTCTTGGTGATTCTTGGAATGCAAGGGTGGCTCAATGTTCACAAATCAATCAACGTGATACAGCACATCAACAAAAGAAAGGATAAAAACCATAAGATCATTTCTATAGATTCAGAAAAAGCATTTGAGAAACTACAACACCAATTCATGATAAAAACCTTCAAAAAAGTAGGTTTAGAGGAAACATACATCAACATGATAAAGGCCTTACGTGAAAACCCCACAGCTGACATCATACTCAATGGTGAAAAATTGAGAACGCTTCCCCTAAGATCAGGCATAAGATAAGGATGTCCACACTAACCACTTTTATTCAACATGGTACTACAATTCCCAGCCACAGCAACCAGACAAAAAAAAAGAAATTAAAGGCACCCAAATGGGTAAGTAAGAAGTAAAACTTTAACTATTTACAGATGACATGATACTCTATAAAGAAAACCCTCAAGACTCCACCAAAAAACTACTAGAACTGATAAATGAGTTCTGTAAGGCCACAGGATATAAAATCAATGTACAGAAATCTGTTTTGTTTCTATACACTAATAATGAAGTAGCAGAGAGAGAAATTAAGAAAACAGGCCCATTTACAACTGCACCAAAGCCAATATAATGCCTAGGAATAAACTTAACCAAAGAGGTTAAAAAAAGACCTGTACTCTGAAAACTATAAAACACTAATGAAAGAAACTGAAGATGACACAAATGAATATTATTAAAATACCTATACCACCCAATGCAATCTACAGATTTAATGCAATCTCTAACAAAATACCAATGGCATTCTCCACCGAACTAGGACAAGTAATCCTAAAATTTGTATGGAACCACCAAAGACCCCACATAGTCAAAGCAATCTTGAAAAAGAAAAACAAAACTGGAGATATCACAATCCTCAATTTCAAGATATACTACAAAGCTGCAGTAATCAAAACAGTGTGGTACTGACACAAAAGAAGACACATAGATCAACAGAACAGAATAGAGAGCCCAGAACTAAACCCACAATTATATGTTAAATTAATCTTCAATGAAGGAGGCAAGATTATGGAATGGGAAAAAGACAACAACAAATGGTGTTGAGAAAACTGGACAGTTACATGCAAAAGAACAAAACTGGACCACTTGCTTTCAACATACAAAAAAGTAAACTCAAAATGGATTAAAGACCTAAATATGACACCTAAAACCACAAAACTCCTAGAAGAGAGCACAGGGAATAATTTTTCTGATGTTGGCCATAGCAACATTTTTCTAGGTAGGTCTCCCTAGGCAAGGAAAACAAAAGCAAAAATAAACTATTGGGATTACACCAAAATAAAGTTTCTGCACAGCAAAGGAAACAATCAACAAAACTAAAAGACAACCTACTGAATGGGAGAAGATATTTGCAAATGACATATCTGATACAGGGTTAGTATCCAAAATATATAAAGAACTTATATAAGCTAACATCAAAAAACTAAATAATCCAATTAAAAATGGGCAGAAGACATGAACAGACATTTCTCCAAAGAAGATATCCAGATGGCCAACAGACACATGAGAAGATGCTCAACATCACTCATCATCAGAGAAGTGCAAATCAAAACCATAATGAGACATTACCTCACATCTGTCAGAATGGCTAACATCATAAACACAAGCAGCAACAGGTGTTGGTGAGGATGTGGAGAAAAAAGAACCCTCATGCATTCTTGATGGGAATGCAAACTGGTGCAGTCATTGTGGAAAATGGTATGGAGGTTCCTCAAAAAGTTAAAAATAGAATTACCATACGATCCAGAATTCCACTACTGGGTATTTACCCAAGGTATATGAAAACACTAATTCAAAAAGATATATGCACCCCTATGGTTATTGCAGCATTATTTACAAAAGCCAAATTATGAAAGCAATCCAAGCGTTCATCAATAGATGAGCGGATAAAGAAGTGATGTGTGTGTGTATAAATATATATATATATATGTATATATATATATTAAGGAGTGCACTTGTTGTGATGAGTACTGGGTGATACATGGAAGTCTTAAATCACTACAGTGTACTCCTGAAACTAATGTAACAGTGTATGTTAATTACACTGGAATTAAAATTTTAAAAATAAAAAATAAAATGGTGAATCATCTTTACATTTATAGACATTTTCCTAAACCAATACCTATTTTAAACATTGTGTATACATTAGGGCTTCTGAATTACTAATATTTATATAAGATTTTTGTACATATAAATAACTGAGCTAAAACTCTAGTTTCTTGTATGCTTTATTTGTTATATTAGGTACTGCTAGCTTGGAGTTACAGAACAGCTCCTAGGTTACCTTGAGTAATTATAAATACCTTTCTCAACTGCCTAACCTCTTGTATATTTCAATTAAATCAAGCATATTTACAACCAAACCCTTAAAAGGAAAGAAGCCAAGTTATTTGTTTGTTTTTGACTAAAAGGAAAATGAGGAAGTGGATCCAAATAGCCCATTTGCCTGCATTCTGACCTGTGCTCTGGAGATAGAATCACAATTTTTTTTTCCCAAAATAGAAGGATCTTGTAATAGGTTTAATATTAATGACTTCTTCTGGACCCTGGCTTAAAATGTATAAAGCCATCTTTGATTCATGATATGTTAAACAAAAAACATACTCATTGTCTGAAACCTAGACCCGTCAATATGACTTTTTCTTCTTATTTTCAAGGGGGATAAAGAAGAATATTTGATTAGATAACCACAACAAAAACTTTAAATAGCCTACAGAATGTTATATTCTTGAATTTCATATTCCTGGAGAAGTTCATTTTTTTAAGTTGTTGAACAGCTTATGTGTCATTCGAATTATCCATTCCAGGAAGAATTGAATGAAATTTCCTTCTAAAGCTAGCTGGGCCATAAAGATGTTTTTCTTTGTGTTTGTTGAATTGCAGGCAGTTTACTACATCTGGAATGGGGTCCCATGTGCACTTATCTTTTAGAAATTCTTCCTAAATGTTTGGCTTATTGATGGTTCCCTTCTCTCTTTAAGACATACATTTTTTTTGTCTTTTTAATTTTTACTGTAAAAATGTGTCAATGGGACTTGGAGGGAAAGTGAACTCAAATTAACATGGAGAACCAGGTGTCTGTGTGTGGTGATTAGAGAGGTAGGAAAAAATTCACGATGGCACTTCTCACTAACACAGGTCCAAACTGGTTCACTTTTTAATGTTCTTCCAGAGACACACACGTAACATCAGTGTACTCTCAAATTTTATGCCAGCAGTAACATTAGATAGCAACACTCAAGCATTTAAAAAGTTTTAAAAACTTAGTCTGACTTCTCTGCGCACCTCATCTAGAAGGCAGCAGAGCTGAAAGGTGTCAAGGAATCTCCCAGCATCAACCTCAGGAGGCAGGCAGCACGGATGTGGGTATCTCCTGCCCTGTCTTTACTCGGGTTCTCCCAAAGACCCCAGCTTTTATTTCCTCTACGTGTTGGGCCTCGTAGGATTTGACGAAAGCAAAGTATACACACTGGGTATTTTATATTTATTTCTAGGATGGGAAAAAATGAGGGGCTTCAGAATCACTCAAATATCATGTGGGCTCAAATACCATTTGTACTCTGTGTTGTGTAAACTTGGGCAGAATAAATGTCGCCTGGACTCAGGGATGAGATCTGCCTCCTATGGGGAGAATGCTTCTCACCTTTCTGCAGGTGCGCAGATGGCCCTAATGATGTTTCAGCATCTTGAGGGCTTGCTGCTTTGAGATTTGTTGCAAGGGCATTACTATAGGCAGGGCGGGGGTGTGATTTCAGGTGGGGCGGCCTTGGGAAACACAGAAGAAAGACACTGTCCTGTGAGATGAGCAGTGCAGAACAGAGTCTCCCGGGAGCTTGGCAGCTCACTCTGGGGCCTTGGGAAAAGAGCAGCCATACTCTTGAGACCCCAAAAATACTTTCAGTCTCTCTCCAGGCAACTGGACTTGTGTCACGTAAACTGGGAAGTTCTCAGTTGCCTTCATTTTCTGTTATTGAGTTGGATCAGCAGAAGAAACTGATAAAGAGAGAGCAAGCAAAAAAGAGAAAGAGACAGAGAGAGAATAAGTATGCAGGAGGGAGCAGAGATGATACATGGAGGGAACATCCTGATGGCACTTGACTCTGGTTCCAGTCTTTTCCGATGCAAGGGTGCATCTTGCCCTTAGGTTCCACAGATTGTCTCCTAATCCTTACAATAAATTTCTTTTTCTTTGAGTAAGCTAACGCAGTTTGTTTCTTCTACTTACAATCAACAAACATAAGCACATGTGATATACCCTAAGGGATATACTGAAATGTTTGGAGCAAGGGGTCTTCTCTGTAGGGGGTTGAGGCCCATCAGCCAAGAGTATTTGGGAATTAATGTTAATGTGACTCATTTGTGCTCCTAGGCTGGTGGGGTCTAGGGACATCTAAGTTACACATTTAAAATAATATAAAAACCAGAAACAGGCTTTATTGCAAAATCCACATTGTCCATAATGTAAAAACAAATTAATTGCTCAGTTGCTTTCAACTGTTTCTGAGACCAGAAAGAAAATTTTCCCTGGAGTCCTCATAGAGGACATTCTGTGCAATGTACTGGAAAGAAACACGATGCTAAGCAATCATACTTTTTAGTATATTTGTTCTTACATGCAGGTCCCTAGCTGGGACCTTTGCTTTATTTTCTTAAAAAGATTTTTATTTATTCACTTTTGGAGAGAGAGAGAGAGTGAAGGGAGAAGCAGAGGGGGAAGGAGAGGGACAAGCAGACTCTACACTGAGCATGGAGACCGACATGGGGCTCATCCCATGACCCTGAGATCATGACCCGAGCTGAAACCAAGAGTTGGATACTTAATGGACTGAACCACCCAGGTGCCCCTAGACCTTTGTTTTAAATGAGCAATGACTAAGACCAAAGTAAATAAAGGTTTCCCTCTGCTGGGTCTAGGCATTACCTCAGAATAAAAAATTACTAAAAGCTAGCCTGTAGAAATCAAACTTCTCAGAGAATTTACTGGACCTTCTGTTCATTAGAGTCAGGATGGCCACAAAAAAAAAAAAAAAAAAAAATCTTTGGATTAGAATTATCCCTCACAGTAATAGAGTGCACATGAATAGAACAGGATCGGGCTGCTCAGGATGGACCTCATCCAAGAGGACTACAGGGGTTGATTTGGTTGTACCAGCGCTAATGATTAGTCTTGGAAATGTGTAATTCTGTAATTCTTAATTCTTAATCTCAGGAAACAAACTAAGGGTTGCTGGAGTGGAGGGGGGGTGGGAGGGATGAGGTGGCTGGGTGAGAGACATTGGGGAGGGTATGTGCTATGGTGAGCACTGTGAATTGTGTAAGACTGATGAGTCACAGACCTGTACCTCTGAAACAAATAATACATTATATGTTAAAAAAAAAAAAAAAAAGATAGTAGGAAGGGGAAATTGAAGGGGGGGAAATCGGAGGGGGAGACAAACCATGAGAGACTATGGACTCTGAGAAACAAACTGAGGGTTTTAGAAGGGAGGGGGTGGGGGGATGGGTTAGCCCGGTGATGGGTATTAAGGAGGGTACATATTGCATGGAGCACTGGGTGTTATATGCAAACAATGAATCATGGAACACTACATAAAAAAATAAAATAAAAATTAAAAAAATTCTGTTTGTGGATTTTTCTATGAATGGCCAAAGATTTAATAGATTAAATATATTCAACCTTTCATATTAGTGTGTGTGTGTAAAAATCACAACTAGGCAAACTGAGTTATTTTCTACTTTATCCTTTGAAATTTATCCTTTCAAATTTAGCCTATCTTTTTCTCTCTCTTGCTCACTTGCTTTATCTAGCTATCTAACATTAAAATGATACATGGTAAGGGATACAATTTAGATCATTCAGAAGAGGACAAATTTGATAATTAAAAGTCCTCCAACCACTGTCCTCATCTCTATGTCCACTTGGTAGAGCAAAGCAGTTTATAGCTTGTTATGTTTGTTCAAAAAAAAAGGAATGCATTTATTAGCACAGGTGTGTGATTAAAACCATTCTCCGTCATACAGTGACATAGAAAGTTACTCATAATGTTTAATATTGCAGACCAACGTATATTATATATACTCATTCTTATAGCAATAGCAACATGATAGTATATACATAAAATAAATTTGAAAAAATAACATACCACACTATTAATAGTGCTTATCCCTTGAAAGGCTGATGATACCAAGGACTCACTAGTTCTGTTGTGAATGGATACCCCAACATGCATGTATTTTTTAAAGTACTTTTTTAAAGGTAAGTACAAAAAATAAAATGCACTGTTGATTTGGGGGAAACAGGACAGGCCATACCTTTTCTTTTTTCAAAAATGAATGTTTCCTACTTTTCACTGATTTGCTTCTTGTGACTCTAATTTCTCATTTGATTCTTTGTTACTCCTGATTCCAATTACCGTAATAATCCTCTTCATCTAATGAAGATATATAACAACTCTTTGCCATTGATACCCATATATTCAGATGTCTGCTAATGTCTCAGCAGGTAAGATATGAGTAAATTAACTGTCAGAATTACGTTTTATGACAGTTGAACTCTGGCCCTGATCTTCTATCATATATTATCCCACCTATAAATCACATCTTTATAGTAGCACCCCACATACCTTTTTTTTTCCAGAAAAATAATGAGCTATGCAAACACTTGTAAAGAAAGAGATTGTTCCCAGAGTAATCTTACAACTGACCCATCACAGAGAATCTCTCATTTTGTAGCAGAGATTTTGAGACCTGTGAATGTGAAGCCTGCGCCACCCTTAAAAGAGGAAGAATATAAATATCTTCTCCCTAGGAAGTGAAGCTCATAATTTTCTACTTGAATATAGGCCTTGGGCAAGTTCTTTAAGACCCTACATTTCCTTCAAGGAAGGAGTGAAAGGCTAACAAATTGGCAATCCCAAAATTAAAATTAGAGCTCTCACAAGTACACCCTGTCCCTTCCATTGTTCCTAATTGTTGAGTGTAACAGCTAAATAACAGTTTCAGCATCTACATCATGTTATTTAGGGTTCAACCATAATTCCATTCCTAATTTCAATTACCATAATAATCCTCTGGTAGAACAACTTTCTAAAAGTCAAAAATCAAAGCAGTTTCTACTGAAAGCTTTCAGGGTTGGCTAATTATACAAATCAACATTTAGCCCATTGGTGTATATGATTTTATTTGCACTAACAGTCTTGTGTGGCTCTTTGCTCATTCAGAGTACTTAGGAGGGAATCAGGCTGAGATCTGGAGAGTATCAACAATGGCAAAGTTGTTCTGGGGGAGATTCCTTTTTTCCTCTACTTCAAAATTAAACTTAAGTGGTTAATGAGAAGGAAATGCAGTCTTGCATTTGTTATTTTCTGTTATCCTGACCTGTGTATCCACTGTGTATCTTCTAGTTGTACTTTTTATAAGGGATGGAAAGAGTCTACAGAGTTTCCAGTTTGGGGTACTGACAGAAGATCTTTTTCTTAGAGCACAGTTCTCTTCCCCTAACTTCTGTCTGGGTACCAAGTGGTCACATTCTGTGTTGGTGTTTTACCCAGTCCCTCCCCTCTAGAACAAGTGGATTGACTATACATTTTATAAAAAGCCAATAATCCCAGCAAAGAGGAGACATTCTAGCTCTAACTTAAAGGACACTTGTTAGGACAGTGATACTACAGTGTCCTTATCAATAGAGATGTTCTGTTGGCTTGATGGATCATCAGGGTCTTACTTGAGCATGCCTTCCATCACAGACTGGACTGTCAGTGTGGTCTATATTCTCTAACCTGCATAACTTCAACCCTCTTTGGTTGTTTGTTTGCTTTATGAGGCCATATTTTAATTTGGTCAGATAAAAAGGTACCACTTGAAGTAACCCTAGCCACTTATACATTGATTAGTTGGAGAACATGATAGAATTATTTCTCCAATCTCTGGAACAAAAAGGGATGATGAAGCCTGCTTTAGGCTGATTCAGACCACAGAGAACATCTGGGAGTATTTGTGTCCATAATAATATCAGTTGGAAAGACACATGGCATGACATGGTACCCTGGGGTTTAGATTATACAAATCATGTGAAGATCTATACAGTCTAGAGGAAAATTGTGATGCTGTTTTTATCTGTGCCTGAGATACTTCTCTATTATCTCCTTAAGTTTGTAAGCTGTTATGCATTGAGTGTGTTCCTCCGAAATTCATATGTTTGGAAATAAGGCCTTCAAAGAGGTAATTAAGGTTAAATGAGGTCATAAGGAGAGGCCCTGGTCCAATAGGGCTAGTGTCTTTATAAGAAGAGTAAGAGACATCAGCAATATTGTTCACACACAGAGAAAAGACTCTGTGGGGACACAGCAAGAAGACAGCCATCTGCAAGTCAAGGAAAAAGGTCTTGGGAGAAGCCAATCCTTCAGACACTTTGATCTTGGACTTCTGGTCTCCTGAACTGTGAGAAAATAAATTTCTGTTGTTTAAGCCACCCAGTGTGTGGTATTTTGTTAAGGCAGCCCTAGAAGTCTAATACATGAATCAAAGCTATTTCCTTAGTTAGCAAGGACCACTTCTAAGAGCAATGTGCAGGGGAAGTATGGCATTCAGACATTTTAAATGTTAGTGGTGATCAGACAGTGTGTGTGTGTCGTTAGGTATCTTAAATCACGCAGTATCTTTCTACCTACAATGGGAAAAAAAGAAAGCTTGCAGTTCTGGGGGTATCATGCTGAAAAAACTTAGACCTGGGTGGCTTAGTTGGTTAAGTGACTGACTTCAGCTCAGGTCATGATCTCAGATTCCTGGGATCGAGCCCCACATTGGTCTCCCTGCTCAGCGGGGAGTCTGCTTCTCCCTCTGCCCCTACCCCTGCTCATATTCTCTCCGTCTCTCTCTCAAATAGATAAATAAAAAATCTTTTAAAAAAATGAAAACACTTAAAGTAGAACAAAATATAACAGGACAATATTTGCTCTCATGTGTGATCCATAACTATGCAAGATGCATGCTGCTATGTTGTTACATTGCTGCAAGGACACAGCTAACAGAACTCCCCAGGGTATTGGTAGTACATCACTAGTTACTGCTAGTATGTTAGAGACTGGGAATAGCACTGAACTAAGTACCATAATTTGGAAATAAAGCCCAAGGAGAGAAAACCTATCCTTGACACACCTTTAAAAAAAATGAGTTAGCATAGCAAATTCAAGCAAATGCAGGAATAAACCCTCACTTCTGTTAGCTATAGTGCATTCTTACTAGGGAACCTAGATTCGGGGTCTAGACATGAGAGTTTTGCTGAGGTTTCCCTTGAATAACCCAGGCCTGTGTGACAACCTCTGTAGAGTTCACTACACTGCACTGGCTCTGGTTTTCGTTTTTGTTTGTTTACCATATTTTTATGATAAAATTAGTATGGTTTGGGCCAGTATTTTTTAATTAGTTCTCATTTCTTTTTTTTTTTTTTTTTAAGATTTTATTTATCTTACAGAGAGAGCAAGTGAGAAGGGGCAGAGGGGGAAGGAGAGAGAGGAAGAATCTGAAGCAAACTCCACACTGACTCTAGAGCCCGATGAGGGCCTTGATCCCATGACGGTTGAGATCACCACCGGAGCTAAAACCAAGAGTGGGGCCTCCAACCGGCTGAGCCACCCAGGCGCCCTGAGTTAGTTTTCATTTCTTAAAAGTGCTCTCCATGACAAAACATTGAAAGCATCAACTAACCCAATTCCTGAAACTTTTAATCTGAATATATATATATTTTTTTACAGTTACAAGTACAGAATGTAGTCAAGAACTGGCTGATCTGTTTATAGCTCTTAGCCATGGCTTAAGTGTTAACTTAATTCTATCTTTTAAGAGAGAACTAAAATATTTTCTTTTTTTTTTTTTTTTAAGATTTTATTTATTTATTTGACAGAGAAAGAGCACAAGCTGGGGACAGAGGGAGATAGAGGGAGAGGGAGAAGCAGGCTCCCTGCTCGGAGCCCACTGTGGGGCTCAATACCAGGACCCTGAGATCATGACCTGAGCCAAAGGCAGACACTTAACCAACTGAGCCACTGAGGTGCCCCGACCTAAAATATTTTCTATCTTTATTCTTATGGAGCAAACACCTCTCAAGCACCTGTTGTTATTCATTTTCTTTCAGAAAAGACAATGCCTTAAAGGGACTTCCACAGTATTTCTTTCTAGAACAAGTGGGTAGAGAAAAGAGACAAGGTATGGAAGAGGGCATGACAATTATCATAAAGATAGTTGAGCAGCAAGTGGGTTGTGAGCTTCTGTGTGGAGGGCACCTATAAAAGCCTAGAGGCTCTACAACTTCAATGCTTAGGATGAGACTGGCGGAATCCCAGTCTTTTTTGGGGGGGGTGGGGGGGATGACTCTAGGTCTATCCTCTGATTATTTGCAAATCTCCCCTTCAGCATATATATAGTATGCACTACATCCTGATAATAACACTTTATATCTTTATATTCCTTAGTGTTTTCATTCTTTGCCACCTCCAAGGTCCTCCCATCTGTCCAGTAGGGCTCAGATTCTGACCCCCAATTATATATCCTAGTCCTGGTAAGTCTTCTAGTTGACTCCCCTTTAAATCTACAGAACTTAACTCTGAGTATCACTCTTCAGATTCTTCATTACTCTCAGAGAAGGTGAAACATTAAATTCCTGACACTCCCACCCTCATGTAAGCCTTAAAACCAGCCAAAGAGTGTCACTCTTGTGCATAGTGTGAGACTCAGGCAGCAAGAATCATGGGATGTGATAAAATCAGATTTGGTCTACAAAGAAGTATGGTTATCTGGGCTGTAAGGTTAAGATGGTTAAAATGGTTATGGGGAAATTCTAGGGTTCTAAAAGTCTAGAATAATGTTTCTCAAACAGGAGTCTGAAAGAACACTAACAATAGTTTTTTTAAAATTCTGTGTTTTGCATTCAACAATGAGCTAAAATAAAATTCATGGAAGCCTATTTTACTATTCAGAATGATTACAGCTGAACAACACCATCTAATTTTAGTGCTTCAGTTGTATTTTTGTCAACTTTCTTAATGGCGCCAAAAGTAGCACATTTTTGTTATGTGCTAGTTAGAAAAAGGACAAAAGATAACTTAATTTAGAAATGATGGCTTCCCACTAAGTAAAGAACAAATTACATCATTAGGCAGAATTTCAAATTGAAAAAAACTTGGAAGGAAAATTGAATCTTCAAAAGGCCTACAGAGGTGTTGGCATGTGATTCCTCTGCTTGTCTCATGAATGGTGACTTCATTTCCATAAAATATAGTTTGTCACATAATCTGTTAATTTCAATTTTATTTTGTTGTTTCCATAATTCTGTTTATAGTGATTTATAAATCTGCTTCGATTTTATAGTTGTATCACAACTATGAGAAAACAGCTTGCAATTATTTTTTTGGTATGTGCACAATTAATACTATAATGAAAAATTATAGTTAACACTGATGGTTTATGACATTTTTTTTCATTTAAAATGCTATGTTGCTGAAATTCAAGCAATACTGACTTAGATGCACTAAACCTATTCCTCAAAGTAATGGTAAACCAAACAGAAACGTTAACTATTTTAAAATGATTCCTTTTTTTAAAAACTAGGGGCGCCTGGGTGGCTCAGATGGTTGAGCGTCTGCCTTCGGCTCGGGTCATGATCCCAGGGTCCTGGGATCGAGCCCCACATCGGGCTCCTGGCTCAGCGGGGAGCCTGCTTCTCCCTCTCCCTCTGCCTCTCTCCCTGCTCATGCTCTCTCTCTCTGTATCTCTGTGTCTCAAATGAATAAATAAAAAATCTTAAAAAAAAACCCCACTAATCTAATGAATAAGAAAGATGTTTAAAAATGTTTAAATGATATAAAAGAAAGGTCAGTCATTTGTTTATCATTGTCAGAAACTTCTTCTGATCTGATAATGATATATATGAATGACTCAGAAAGTAAATTACCATGAATTATGAAACCATGGCATTGTCAACAATTAAAAAGCAACAACAAAAATAATAGCAATCCCCTGAAATTAGTTATTTAGAGGTAAATGCTGCAAATGCATACTGTGAATGAGGAGAATAATACATTTATTTAGACTGTATATGTTAGTTCCTCCTATAAACAATGCAGAATTGATGATTTCTTCTCTCTTCCCCTTCCCGTCCCAACTTCTACCACCCAACTTAATAATAATATTATCTTTCCTACATGTTAATTGTTACTGTTAAATAGACTTAACTTCCACTTATTTTAAAAGGATCAATGAGGAAATTTACTCTAGTATCCTCCTTCCTTTTCTTTTTCTCTCCTAATTTTTCTTATCTGTATCATTTCCACATTGCCAGCACTTATAAAGTTTATATTTTATTTGGTCCCATTCAGCTACACATTTGTTTTAGATTTTGTATTGCATTTAAATATACTCTGTGATCACCACCAACTCTTTTGCCATAATTTCTGAATTATCACTGGCTCAAGTTTGTTCTGTAGCACTTTTATCAAGAAGGACTTTGGGAAACAGTATTTCCTGGGTTCCTGAATGTTAAACTGCTTGTTTGTACCCTTTATACTGAAGGATAGCTTGTCCTTGGCTCACAATTTCTTTCCCTGAGAATCTTATAGGTATTGTTTCACTACCTCTGACATTGAATAAAGGTATAGAAAAGTCTGAGGACCATCTAACATTTTTTCCTCTTAGAAATTACCTGATTATTTTGCTTACAATTGTTTCTGTATCTTTAAAATTCAATATGCTTACTGAATATGACTGGGTGTTGACCATTTTGTGTTAATATTCCCTAGCACACATGTACTCTTTCAGTACATAGTTTTAAGTCATCTTCCATTTTAGGAAGGTTTTCTTGAATATCTTCAGCTATGAGTTCTGTTCCATTGGATTCCTGCCCTCCCCCCGCCCCCTTTGACAGCTTCCAAAGACTGTTCAATTTCCTTTCCCTGTTTGTAAAGCTATACATTTCCCCCCACTTTTTTCATTCCCATTCTCTAAGTTCCCTACTTGCTTTTTGCATTGTTCCCCCTATGCTTCTTCCATTTTTTTTTCTTGTTTATATTTCTGCTTTGTAATTTTCCTTCAGAGAGAAAATTGATTTGCTAAATTTTTAAATTCCCAATGAAACATTTGGCTATAATTTTCATTTGCTTTGTGGCAACATTCTTCATAGTTGGAGGTTTGTTTGCTATTTTCTGTATCTTTTCTTACATAATCTTGGTGTCAAGAATGTGTCGATTCCTTTTATTAATTTATAGTTTGGGTTTTCCTAAGCAACTTTTTTTTTTTTTTTTAGATTTTATTTATTTGAGAGAGAGAGACAGAGATAGTGAGAGAGAGAGAGCACAAATGGGGAGGACAGGGAGAAGCAGGCTCCCCACAGAGCAGGGAGCCCGATGCAGGACTCGATCCCAGGATCCTGGGATCATGACCTGAGCCGAAGGCAGACGCTTAACCCACTAAGCCACCCAGGCGCCCTCCTAAGCAACTTTTTGCAGGAAGTTTCTGCAGGAGAAAATGTAGTCTGTCAGGCTTCCTAATGTAGAGCTCTCTCCTATCCATCCCGCTTCCTCAGAGACAGACTTCTTTCTTCCAATATGGCTTAGCTGGGTATTTGGTATATAGCCCTGCCTTCTGTACTTCTCTCAAATTAACCGGGTCCATGAGGACTTCTGCTGCCAGCCCAGCTCACACAGATCCTCCATGCATTGCTGCTCACATGGATACAGCTTCCCCTCTTCTCGGTGAACCTCTCGCTTGCAGGGAAGTGTATTTTTCTGAAATCTGCCTGTCATCTGGTAATTCTCTTTGCTTCTTTCCTCATGTTTTACGTGGGGCTTCTGCCTGGTCTTGGCTGCTTTGGGTAGCCCTTACACTTATTTTGGAAACTGTCATTTAAGTCTGCTACCTAGTTTGCCAAAAATGGAGTTTGTGGGTTCTTTTGGTATTTCTTGCTTCTTCTGTTTGATTTCCAAGAGTAGAAGAGGAAAAATACTAACACATCCATGTTAATACTAGAAGTGCCTCTAATTCAAATTTAATTTGCTTTAACTTGACCTTATACAGTGATGTTTCTTTTATTAAAACCAAACAGGTTTGGTTGACTAGAGAGGATGTTGTCCGAAGAGAAACTGCTTATAGCATTGCATGTATGAATGTGTAGAGAAAAAAAATGTTACATGAAAAACAACCTTGGGAATTATTGTTTGGAAATGACTCCATTAAACATAATTATTTAGAGAATTTGGTTATCCAAAATAATTTTATCTGGTGACACTATACGATTAGAAAGCATTTTAGTAAGATCAAGAATATAATTTACATGTAAAAACCAGAAGAAATTATGCCTATGGAGACCACTCTGAGTTTTCTGAAGGGATAAGGCAAAGTTGTTATTGCTGCTTCCTTAATAAAATTTGCTGTGGATTAGTTTGGCCACATTTAAGACTGTAGCAAAAGTCTGTGGCTTTCAGATACAATCTCACTAAGCCCATACATTAAAATATTTCATTTTAGAACATTTTACTTTAATGAGGTCTATATTATCTCATGAGGAAGGGAGAACATATGCTTATAAAAGTTCGAGGGATGCCTAAGACTTCTCTGTGTAATATACAATGTAATGAAAATATCCAGAGGGCTTTGAGTATAATGTATATAACAGACAGTGTTGACTTTGAATAGTAAAACATAGCCTACAAGAAATGAGATTTTCCAATGTCTTGAAAAATCCAGTTTTTGCTAGGATGGACCTAAGAAGGTGAAAGAGAAAGAGAATCCAGAGAGAAAAAGTATTTTCTCTCTTATCTGAAGGAAAAATAAAAAGATGATTTGAAGAAATGTTTCCTCCGGGTTTATACGATGAAGTGAATGTTTGTGTCCCTCTTAAATTCATATGTTGAAATCCTAACTCCCAAAGTGGTGTGATGGTATTAGTAGATGGGGCCTTTGGGAGGTGTGTAAATCATGAGGTTGGAATCCTCATGAATGGGTTTAACGTGTTTATAAAAGAGGTTCCAGAGAATCTCTAGCCCCTTCCATCATGTAAGTATGCAAAGAGGAGTAAACCAGTCAGAAGGGAGCCCTTACCCTACCAAGCTGGTACCCTGATTTATCTAACCAAATCTCTGTTAAGGAACATCTAGGTTATTTCCAAGTTTTTAAATTATATTTTTGTAATACAAACTTTCTCATTTGTATAAATATTTATGAAAGTTAAATTCCTACAAGTACATTGCTAGATCAAATGGTGTATGCATACATTTGAGTTTTAGTCAACATTGCAAGATTGTTCTATCACAATGTGGGAAAGGCATTTTTTTGGCTGGAACAAGTGAGGTGTAGGTAAGAAGGAAATTAGATCAGGGAAAGACAGAAAAGGATCAGAGAGGCACAGAAAAGCTAGATCGTGCAGGCCTTGTAGGTCATTGTAAAGACTTTCATCATCAATCTTTTTAATCTTTTTGCTTCTGCCAATCTGAGACGTAAAAGAGGATT
This sequence comes from Phoca vitulina, assembly GCF_004348235.1. Taxonomy (NCBI): domain Eukaryota; kingdom Metazoa; phylum Chordata; class Mammalia; order Carnivora; family Phocidae; genus Phoca; species Phoca vitulina. The sequence continues at coordinate 45,916,782 of NW_022589709.1, forward strand.
TCTTATTATATATGCATTATCCATTGTATGTTTTATTATCTAAACTGCCCACTTTGCTCATGATTTCTATAGGATTATGCATCCTATTCTTTTTGATTTGTAAGATAATATTTTAGGGGCAGCTGGTGGCTCAGTAGGTGACTAAATAGGTTGAGTGTCCGACTCTTAATTTCAACTAAGGTCAAGATCTCAGGGTCCTGGGATGGAGCCCTGAATCAGGTTCTGTGCTTAGCGGGGAGTCTGCCTCTCTCTCTTTCTTTCCTTCTCTCCCTCTGCTACTCCCCCTGCTCGTGCTCTCACTCTATCTTAAATAAATAAATAAATCTTAAAAAAATATTGAGAGTATGAACTCTTTGTCTCATATGTCAGCACAGTTTCATTCTTAATTTTTTTTCTTTCTAAGAGATCTTTAAGAAGTTTTCTGTACTTATAAATTACATTTAAAATATACCTTTGCAAATTAAAGAGCATTTCAAAGCTACTATTTGCTTTGCCATGTTTGTCAATCATAGTATCTGGTACCTAGTAAATTCTTAAGTATTTTTTTTTTAAGTTTATTTATTTATTTATTTAAGCAATCTTAATACCCAACGTAGGGCTCTAACTCATGTCCCTGAGATCAAGAGCTGAATGCTCTTCTGACTGGGCCAGTCAGGCACCCCAATTCTTAAATATTTTTTAAATTAAATTAACACATGGATTTGCTAAATCCTTAATCACTGGTGAGGTTTAGCCTTTTTGGTTATTTGTGGTAGACAGAAAAATATCCTGCTCCCTCCCCCCACCAAACACCCCAAATTTGTGATTATATTACCTAAAGAAACTGTGTGATTCAGTTAAGGATCTTGAGTTGGGGAGATTATCCTGCATTTTTCAGCTGGGCCAGATGTAATCATAAGGGCCCTTGTAAGAGGGAGGCAGAACGGTCAGACTCAGAAGGAGATGTGACAACAGGTGCACAGGTCAGAGACGAAAGATATTTGATAATGCTATGCTGCTGGCTTTGAAGATGGACAATGGGGCCATGAGTCAAGGATGCCAGTAGCCTCTAGAAGCTAGAAAAGGCTAAGAAATGGATTTTCTGTAGAGCTTCCAGAAGAAACACAACTTTGCTAGCTGCTTACATTGCTGACTTCCAGAACTCTAAGAAATAAATTTGTGCTGTTTTAAGCTTGCAGCAATTTCTTAATGCAGCTATAGGAAACTGATGTATTATTCTATTACTGACTTGTATTAATAACCTCTCTAAGTTCTTGGTTTAATCAGTTTCTCCATTTGTAGGGTAGAACTTCTATGATATTTCACTGGTCCTTAGGTTCCTGTCAGATAAAACCCTCAGGGATTGTATATTTTGTCTAATGAAGCAGAATTCAGATTTGTCACTCTTCTGACATTCTCTCTCATAGGGAGGGGACATCATACTCACTTTAATACCCTCAGGGAATTTCTACCACATGTTAGTTTGGCTCTAATGTAACTTGCATTCTCTGCTTTGCTTAGTTAATGAAAGCCATGTAGAGTCGTGATCATAGGGGATGAGGAACTCCGCCATCCCAGCATTAAGTTGAAGTGAGTATATGCAGTCTTGGCGAGGACAAAGAAGTGGTGCAATCAGTGAAGACGGCTCGTGGTGGAAGCTCTGGACACACACTGATTTCCCAGTGCTCCAAGGGCTTTTGTTGGGAGTTTGCTGGCTGTGTGAAATTATTTCATAGGCTCTACAACTAGATTAGGAGTTTGCAGATGGAGATAATGGTACAGAGCCCACATTTAGTAGATCCCAACAGCTTGTTTTTCATTGGCAGGCAATAGGTCTGGGATGAACTATCCACGGATGCCCAGTCTCCTTTGTGGTCCGTTCAGGGGCGCCCAAGCAGCAGTTTGTCACCATGTAAAACGCATGACTTTTAGAGGGACTGAACGTGCTACCTGGCCTTATTTGAGCCATGAACTAAGATGAATGAATGGATACACTGTGTAGACAGATTATAACGGTTGAGGCACTGAGCAAATAAGCCTGAATATACCTCAGACACATGTAAGATGGGGAATGTAAACCCACACACTGCCATAAATACCATGATTCTTTGATTAAATTTTTAAGCTTATAGTAATCAGGATACATAATGAGGATATCATTATGAAAAGTTATCTTCTTAGGACCAAGAATAATCTCTTGGTTAAAATGACAGGACTATGAAATTAAATACAAAATACTTTTCTGTACTTTTCCACTGAAAGCCTCATGGGATTTAGAATGAGTTTTCTATTCTATTGCACATAGTTACACATCCATGGTTGGATCCAAGACATCTAATTGCTGTTCTTTCTGATCGGTCAGGCAGGCTTGGCTCCAGCTACCTATATGCCTGCCTTGTGGAGCAGGCACCAGATGTATCTGTCTTGCTCTTTATTGGCAGTTTCATGTGGTCTAACTGAGTTGTACAGGCTGAATGCTTCCATGTTCCCCTAAGAGTCCTGAATGAATAAACAACTGAACACACCAAGCTAACCATTAATTTATATTGGGGACCACCACAAAATATTGTAAAAATAAAAACTGATACTGTGCAATATAACTCGATGGCTGCTGATTTATGAGAAATTTCACACTATAATTGGGATAGTTGAATGTACTAACTTATGAGGTTCAACACAACTACAGTTTTCTGTTTCTCTCATCTGTTGGACAAACCATGTATTTCTCACAGGAACAGTATTAGTTCCTTTGGTGCCTGCACTCAGAGGCCACATTTGTGGCTGGTTAGCATTTTTGCCAAAAGCTTTGTTGAAATAAAATAGACCATTCTCTAATCTGTGTGGAAATTGTGGGGGTGGGAAGAAGGAGTCCTTTCTTACTAGGGAAAAAATAACTAATTTTGCTTTGGTTTCAATACAGTATTCATTTCTTATTTGACTCATGAACAATTCAACGTACACAGCTTATTCAGTTTGAAATACTGTTTGGTTTTAGGGTATTATGAATAAGAAATAACATTAATAATTCATTGACTATATCCATTTATATTATTAAAGAACACATATATATTTTTTAAAAATTGTCTTCTTTCTGTTCAGTGTTTATTTACCAAAGAATACAACAATGTTTAGAGGGATCCTTATCCAATCCTAAACCAGTGTAAACATTTTCTGAGGATAATCAATTATTTGGGGAGTCTTACAGGCTACCATTCAATGGGCCATTGGAAACAATTTCCTCCTCCTCACCATTTCATCTTATTAACTATCACCTCCTTTGAGTGTTTATGGAGGATGCTTTGTGCATGGCTTGGGTTCGGGTGATGGACGTCTTTAGCTAATTAAGTAGCACTCTGTTCCTTACAGAAGAATCTCAATGAAGTGCTCACTGAACCCTGCTCTGACAGGCGTGTGGTGTGGAGCAAAGAGCACCCAAGTAGGAGCCAAAGGGTGAGGTGCTCATGCTAGCTCCTCTCCTGGTCATGTGATCCTATGTGCATCTCTTTCCCATTAGTGTGGTGATAACACAAGTGGTCAGATACCAGCACAGGGTGATGTGTGATGTAAATTAGATCAAGAATGTGGGAGTGCTTTGTGGGCCATAGTGTGCTGGGCAAACATGGAGTGTTCCTGGTATCTGACTGCATGGAGGCCCTGCTCTGACTGATCCAAGTCTCTCCACATTGCCAATGTTAGCCCTTGGTATCTTACCACCTCCCCCCCCCCCAACCCCGGGACAGAGCAGCAGAGCCCCCTTCTTGGCAGCCAGAAGAAAGAGTCATGCTCAGAACTAGAGTTTTCCATTCAAATGGCTTATTCATCCCACCTCCTCCAGCTCCCACGAGCTGAGCTCAAATGCCACCGCCCTGGGGATGTGACTCCGTTGCCTCACCACACACAGCTTTCCTCCCAGAGCGCACACACCCAGGACACAGGAGTAGCTGTGCTCCCCTTCTGCAGAGCAGACCAGCACCTCACTGTCCTTCCACCACACCCAGGGTTTGCTCTTTCCTGTTGCCCCCTTTTCCACGCTGCCCCTTAGTAATGCTCCCATGTCCTGGAGGCGGCAGTGTAATTTTCCTTCCATCATCACTGTTCTCAGGATGTAATTTACTCACTATGACTCAATGGAAATTCAAGTACTTCTAATAATGTTGTTTACAAATTAGAAATTGGTGGTTGATAATGTTGAAAAGGATCGAGTCCATTTTTTCACACTGCTCAATCCCCAGACAGGCCCTAATGGTGAAATGGAGTTATAGAGAAATGGGAGGAGGATTCAGAAGAGATAAAAAAATGAAGTCAAGGGGTAGAGCACATAGCCTTCCAGGAAGGGTTAAGACAACTGGAATTATTTTGGCCTAGAGGTGAAGCACACAAAACACAGGCCAGCTGTTCCCCATCTCTACCAAAGAAGGAAGCAAGGAAATGTTTTAAAATGTAGCAAGAGGGATTTAGGTTAGATATAAAGAAAAATTTCTTAATAATGCGGGTTGTTAAATATTGCAAGGATTTACAAAGGAAATTTGTGGAATTTCCTTCTGCGGCAACCTTTCCATATTAAGATAAATTCCACTTGTGTAGAATGGTTCAAATAAAGTACTTCACGATCTGTCTCAAACGTCTATACATTCACTTAGGCAATTAGGCAAACAGAATGGAGCTGTAGTGAGTATCTTTCACTCATGATTGCCTTGATATCATTAAATAATTCTGGGGGAAGTTTTTTGTTTGTTTGTTTGTTTTTTTTTTTTTTTTTTTTTGGTGAGTTGTGGTAAATAAGATATACTGAAAAAGTTAACCTTTTAACCATGGTTAAGTGATCAAGTCAGTGGCATTAAGTACATTGACATCCTTGGGCCACCATCACCACTCTCCATCTCCAAAACTTTTCATCATCCGAAACTGAAACTCTATACCCATTAAGCAATAATTCTGCATTACCCCTGCTAACCACTAGTCTGCTTTCTGTCTTTATGGATGTGAGCTTTTTCTACATTGTGATGGCTGCCCTACAGAGTGAACTCCATCTTCCCAAAAGAGAACCTAAAGTACTGCTTGTCCGACCCCATTTTACAAGTAAGGTGAAGACATGGGGCATCTGTTCTGCCCATTAGGCATGCCCACGTGAGTCCTGGGTCCACAAGTAAGCACTGTGGGAAGGTGGCAGGCTAGTGGCATCCATTTGGTTGGGGCAGGGTAGAAAAGGTGTGTGATGATGCCTGCAGCTTTCCAACTTGGTTTGGTGCAGCATGGTTCTCTGGCCGGTGGGGGGGGTTAGCTTCCTCATTGTGGAAATTGTTTATGATCCTGGGGTGAAGCATGTCTTCTTTCAGGCTAGTCCTTTGGTGTGGTAAGGAGCTGGGAATTTTACCTGGAAATTCTTCTCAGACTCTATGTCTTTGGTGTTCCTGTGATTCTGTAACCCATTCAATATGCTCTAATAAATCTCTTCCCACCCAGTTAGAATGGATTCTGCTGTCTGCCTTTTAAGAACCTTGACCAATACAGAGGAAATTATCTCCCCATATTGACTTCCTTCCATAGGTGATTTTTTTTTCTCTTCCTATAGATCAGGGAAGGAAGGGAGGTGGGGCCAAGTAGTTGATATAGCCACCAAGTAGTTGATATAGCCAGGGCAACTTTTTCCTGTAGCCTCTTTGTGATGCCTCGACATGCTTTTGAAATGGGCATAAGAGAGGTGGCATAAGGAAGCCTCCACCTTCCTCACAGGGACTTTCAGGATTCCTATGCCTCAGAGAAACTTTGCTGGGGCACCTCTCTCTGCACACGGCAGATCTCCTCTGAGACCTTAAATGCTTACCCTCATCTGAGAGGCATCCCCCCTCCCCCTGAACCTGGAACAGTGGGCCTGTGTCGTGTGAAAAAAGAGTGTGGTTTGCAATGGTGGGGAGGAGGAGGTTCTCTCCTCCTTAACTCTACAGAAGGGGAGCTAGTGCTCAACTATCCTTGTTGGCCACTCCACAGTAAGCTGCCAAGCTGCTGGGAACTCCCAGAAGTGGTTGGCTTCTTTCCTCCCTGTGTATAGATTCATGTGTGTCTGCAAGCTCCTCAAGAGTCACAGCTTACTCATATTTGTAGTCCTCACTGTCCCAGCAAGTGAAGGTGCTTGATAAATGTTCAGTTCCAGGCTAACCTGTGTAAGCATGAGCTTCCATGTTGTGTCTGGTTACAATCTCTTCTACATTTCAGTATTTGCCTTTAATTAATTATGCTGTGTGTCTATTCTATTGTAGCTGTTATGATTTTCATGTCTGAAACCTCTTCCTTGCAGCTGCATTATTCCTTTTTCATTGCATTCTATTATTATTACATGAATGTAATGTAATGTAATGTAATGTAATGTAATGTTCTCACATCATGACCAGGATATCCATTGGAATTGGCAGACTGATTAATGGAGCAGACTCTGGAGCCAGGCTGACTCTGTTAGAATCATGGCTCCATCAGTTAACAGCTGTATGCCCTTGGGTTACTCACTGCACCTCTCTGTGCCTCAGTTTCTTTCTCTGTAGAATAAGGATAGTAATGATACATACTTGGTAAGGTGGTTGTGAGGAATACATAAATTGATATATATATTCCTTAGAATGATGCCTTGCACCCACGAAGGGCTATATAAATGCTGTCATTAAGTTCTCTTCTGTTTTCTGCAAAAGTGGTTTCCCTGATTTATTATTTGGTCTTTTTCTTTTGTGCTTCTAGTTTTCCTATATATTTTTTGTTATCCAACCACTTTTAAGAATAATGAAGCTCTTTATTCTAAGTGGTTTCGTAAGTTTCCTCTGCTGTTGTGTGAATAGTTCTTTTCCCAAAAGTACCCTCCACTGCATTGAAACATGACTAGTGGTTTTATGTATGTGGACACGGGCATGTCACATAACTTGATTTGTTTCAGGGTGAGTGATACAGCCATTAGCTGACAGGTGCAGTTTCTCTAGATGCCAGAAAAAACAGGTTTTAAACTTCTGTATCCCAATAGAAGTTTTAGCAATTCAATCAGTCTATTCATCAAAGAGACCTTAGGCTGCTTGGCTCTCTACTTTCTAGTGCAAGAAGGAGAAATGAGAGGTACATTGGGCAGCTATTTGGGTCATAAGCCCCCAGATAATCTTCCTGTGTACTTTATTTCTCATTTCTGCACTCTGCCTTATTTGCAAACTTCAAATTGGTGCCTCCAATGGGAAGACTGATCCCACCTCCATCTCCACTAGAGTCTGCAATTAGTGAATTTGGACCTATATTTTTCACTCTGTCCTACCTCATATGTCAATAGCCTTTTATCCCTTTTCTGTCTTTCAAAATTTTGTTAGAATCTCTGTTCCATCTCCCCATTATTTTCTTTGTTAATGAATTTTTTATAAAGATTTTATTTATTTATTTGAGGGAGAGTGAGTGATTGAGCAAGAGCACAAGCAGGGGGGAGGAGCAGAGGGAGAAGGAGAAGCAGACTCCCCACTGAGCAGGGAGCCTGAAATGGGGCTAGATCCAAGGACCCGGAGATCATGACCTGAGCTGAAGGCAGACACTTAACCGAATGAGCCACCCAGGCACCCCTGTTAATGAATATTTTTAGTACTGCTATATGATATCATAAAGTCACTGGGATTTCCATGGATTCTGGATCGATAGGAAGTTTGTTGCACATTCTGTCGTCTTGATCTGGAACGAACATCGTAAGTATTATTGTTGGAATCAATGGAGATTACCAGTTCATCATTCATCCCCTCTTTTTGATTCCAAAACAATTGAAAACAAAGATAATAGTCTTCCACCTCAAAAAAACATTGGCCACACAGAAACAGAGAAAATTAATGCATTACCCCTTCCAAAAAAGGAACCAAGACTGATAGATGTTAGACTCTCCCTAACTGCATTAATTAATTCACTACTTCTTGGTGGAAAGAGAAGCAAAATGCCAAGAAAATAGTTGTGCTTGGCACCAAAGAATCACTTGTGGGGTGAGAAGTATTAGCAAGTTCCCATTTTATGAGCTGAAGTAGGAGCACAAGGAATGGGAGGATAGAGACATCCTTTTTCTAACTATTTTATAGATGAAGTACCTGAAATTACAGGGGGCTAAATGAATTGCTCCGATCACAGAATTTATAAATGATAAAACCAGACTCTAGCATTCCTAACTTGAAGGCCTTTAATCCTTCTTCTGAGCTACATTTCTTCTCTGTAATATGCTATTGTGACCTCAAACATCAAAATGCTATAACCTCAAAGGTATATTCAATGAAATTAATAATGTTTGTTTAGAATTATGCTCTCTCACACACTACATTGTAATTCCTAAGGTGAAAAGGAGAACTAATATAGTTTAGAAAATTCAAAAATGTACTGGAAACAAAAGGATTTTTGGGTCTTATTAATCTACAACATTTTATTAACCAGAGTTACTGGGTTGTTTTTTTCCCTACTCCTCAAGCTTTCTGATTTATATACATATATATGTATATATATATTTACTACAGAACATATTTTTATTTTCTGAATGTCTCATTTTGATCTTTGAGTTTTTTAGGAAATAATTGACTCCGTGCTTAAATGTGCCCAGTAGCAAATCACAAGTGTCCGTATTTCTTAGCATCAGAAAAAAGCACAAAACTGAAAAGGTTCCCTCAGGAGACTTAAGTGTTCTGAGTCTTCATGACCCTGCAGATGGCCAGAGTTTTGTGAAAGTCCATTTTACATGTGGATGGCTCCTGACAGAGCTACTCTCAAATATCTGGTGATGACATTTGGCCATTTTCATTAAGCATCTCATTTTTTCCTCTGCTTAGCTTGAGATTGGTTCCTGAATTACAATCCCTGGCAGGACAGCTGAAACAGGAAAATACTAAGTTGCTGGCATACAGAAACTCCTTTCCTTTACCCTGAGGTTCCATTAAAGGATGTCTGGCCCTTTAACGGCAGTTTTTATAATAGGTATTTCCGTGTTATTTGAGGAAAAGGGACAACTAGCTGAAAAAAAGCTTTCTGGTGTCTTCTCCTTTGTAGCATAAAAATGATAAAGGAAAAGAGAATGTGCTATCTAGGAAATTCATCCAAAACAACACCATATGTGTGACCCCATCAGCTGAAGTTTTAGAAACAGTACTTCTTCCTTCATTCTAATATTTATAGGGCATCTATGATATGCTATTCAGTATGCTCAGAAATGAGGTACAATGAGGACCAGAGCAAGGACTGGACTTTTAAGGAGCTCACAGTCTAATGAGAGAGGCAGAAGAATGAACTGTTATAATATTACGTTATGTGATCTGCACTACGATTGGATGTACTTTAGGTGAGTATATGAATATAGTACAATGGAGAATAGCAGCTTATCTCCTTGGTGCACAGGATAGGGAAGGCACAGGAGATGATCTTTGGGATAAACCCTAAAAAAACAAAGACCGACTGGGGCACCCTGGTGGCTCAGTCAGTTGGGCAGTCCTGGTTTTGGCTTGGGTCGTGATCTCAGGGTCACAATCTCAGGGTTGGGGATGGGCCAGGTAGGGCTCCAGAGTCCACTGGAGATTCTCTCCCTCTGCCTCTCCCTCCCCCTCTGCTTCCCCCCACCCCCACATGCACATATTCTATCTCTCTCTCTCAAACGAATAAAGAAAATCATTTAAAAAAAAAAAAGACTTTCCAGAATGAAAAGTTAAGGAAGGGTATCCTATACTGAGGAAACAGAATATTCAGGTAGGAAGGCATGAAGGAGGACAGTGTATTCAGAACATAAAGTTGTAGCTGGAGCAGAGTGTGAGGTGAAGGGAGAAGTAGATGAGATCAGAGAACAGACAAATGATATTGATATGAGGAGAACTTTCAATTTTTTCCTCTGGACTTGTCATTTCTAACATATGTGAGTTTGTCATGTACTTCTGTGTATGGGAATTTCTGGTAGCGCACTTAATAGTAAATTTGCATCCAGATTTCCTGCAGAGCTTTTTTGGTCTCAGTGTGAGTAGAATAGCACCCTGCCCCGATTATATGAAGAAGGAAAAGTTCCCTCATATTCCATGAAGATGTGCTTTCCTTGGTCCTACCTGACATTTCTCTGTGCCTCTTAGCTCACCTGCAGGAACCTGCACCCCGGCTCCCTTATCTCATCATCACCTCAATTCAACATTCTGAGTGAGAGGTGTTACTGTCATGGTATTATCCTTGGCCGGAGCCAACAAAGCAAAACATGGGTTTGGTGTCCAAAATTTGACAACACATCTGGGAAAATGACCAGTTGAGAAAATGATCAAGTGAGAATCATTGCTAAGAATCCTTTGAAATTAAGCAGGAGTGTGACAAGAACATAGTTGTGCTTTAAGAACACAATTCTGGAGAAGGCATCATCTTGATACATTATGGTTAGAGCTTGATCTAAGTAATGAGGATGGAGGGCAGTGTGTATATATAAATCTATGTGTAAATAAATAACTGTATAAGGCAGTATAGCACTGGGATTGAAAGCTTAGGCTTTGGCATTAATCAGCTTGGGTCTGAAATCTTATTCCTCTAGTTACCTGTTGTAGGATGTTATATGGCAAGTTATATAACATCTTTGTACCTCAGTTTCCTCCTCCATAAAATGGGGATTATAACAGTACTTGCTTCTTAGAGTTGTTGTAAGGATTAAATAAAATAATACATATAAAGCAATCAGAATAGCGTCTGGCATGACATAAGTGCTCAACAAATCTGAGTATTATTACACTGGAAAATATGATCATCCTGCAACGAGAAAATTGATAGGATATGGCAAATGATAAGATAAAGGGAAATAAAAAAAGGGGAAACAAGGATGACTTGAACAACAGAAATTATGATTGATTGTACAAAGAATGAGGAAAGAATCTAGAAGGGGGTAAAGACTGGGAAAAGGTCATGAAAAAGAAAACATTTTGGTGTCTTAGGTGTTAAGTTTGAGGAAGCTGTGATATATACAAACTGAGGTGGCAAGTTATCAGTTGGATATATATGCATCTGGGGCTCATATGAAAGACTGGGCTGAGGGTAGAGATTGTGGGAACCCCCAGCTGATAAGTGAAAGTGGGGGCCATTGGGGTAGGGGAGATTAAGGAGGCCAAGGAGGGAGTATGGAAAAGAAAGCAATTTATCCTTAAGACAATTACTTAAAATGTTTAGATAATCTTTTCTTTCCCCTCCTCTAAATTAATCCTGTTCTATTATTCTGATAATGCAAGTAATACATGCTTTCTGCATAAAATTCTGAGCATTTTCTTAATGTTCCTCTTTTTTAAGACAAAAAATTTATGTGATTGTTCATCTGCAGCCTTTGCTCCGAGAAGAAAATGTTCTTGAGTCATCGCACACTGGGGCTTCGAACACAAGGCAGATATAAAAGACCTTCTGCTCTGCTGTCTTCACTGAAGGCCAAACACAAGTAATCAGCTTGGATCCACCCCTCCTTAGGTGAAAGCCCAGCTGTGCTCCTGTCCAGACAGAGAGCTGGGAGCCAAACGGCAGGGGGATGCGCTGCTTACACCGTGATGGAGGAAGAAGACTGGGGCCCTTTGTGCTGCTGACACTTTGGCAGGGCAGGATGGTATTAGAGGAGAAAGCCTGTGATTACATCAAGTGCAGACATTTTCCCTTCAGTGGAGTTACTGTGCAGCCTGGGAGCTAAATGGCAAGGTGACCAACCTCGGCACTCTAAGTGCTCTACCTTCACCCACCTGACCTCGGATGCAGGCAGCATGCTGTAGTAAGGGAGAGGGCTGCTCCATGCCCTCCTTACCACCCAGGTGTGTTAAGGTCTCGACATGTGGCCGCTTGGGAGGGAAGGTGATTCTGAAAGGCTTTCCACAGTGATCCAGTGCAAGCTCTGTACCTGTGCCCTGGTCTCTCACTCTCTGTCTTCTGCAGCCCCTGTTTGGATCTGAAAGGAGTCCAGTGGTGGGTAAACCAACAGGCAGACTCAGTATGAGTACAGGGCACCAGCAGAGCTGAGCCACCAAACGCAAGTGATAGAAGAAGCCAAGCTCTAGTGGACTCATCCAGATTTCTGCAATCAAAATATCTAGAAAGAAGCTCTTTTAATTCTAGCATTCCTGCAAGTTGTGTTCCACTCTTTAGGTACTATTCTGAATTACCAATGGGCAGAACCTCATAATGTTTTCAATGCTGAGAGCCTCTAAAGGTATTAATCTGACCCTGAGCAAATCTTCAGGTTCTATACTATGTGGTGGTATGTGGTGAATATCTATGCCTCACTTATCTTTAAGACTATGCCCATTGCTCTTGCAGGTGGGGAGAAGAGGACCCAATGTTCTCTTCACAGATCCTTAGTCAGTTGTTATTATACATCTGGTCAACCTCCTCGGCTGAGACAGGAGTAGAGGTGTGTGACCTGCTTCTTTTCACATTTTATCCCCCACTGCCTGCTACATACCCAGCTTAAGGTTTAGCCACTTATCTTCACCTACCTGTTTCTCTGCTACTCTGCCTTGTCATTGCTCATAGATCTACAATTTCTTAGACTTTTATGTTGATTTCTCCTTTGTACTATATGAAGTTATCTTGTGTTCTAATGAGGGTGCTTTGTCCAATTGCCATTAAACACTGCAGGAGGTGACTGTTTATCATAAATTGCACCAGGCAAGGCCAATACATTGTGAACTTTTTCTTGAACTTCCAAAAAATCTGCATGAGTATGTAGAGTTAAAACAAAACAAACAGAAAACATGGCCAGTTTGAAAATGACTGCAAAATCCTGAAAGATTCTGGCTCTTGGCCAGAATTTACTGTATGGGAAACCTCAGATTTCCCCACCAACTGTTTTTCCTTGCCTTTCCTGGGGTTTCAGATTGCAGGATCGTTATAATGTCACTACACAGAGCTCATGACAGGCTAGTTAGAGGAAGCTACTTAAATCCCAACAATTTCACCCTACATTTACCATCCTCAGTCTTAGATCCATGCCTCCTCTTCCCACATTTCCCTTCTCCTTCCTATTTTTCTATACCCACACCCTCAACATATTCCCCTTAGGGAGACCAAGAGGAAGAAGAACCCCAAATATTGACCTCTATGAGAGAAGGTCTTAGAGATTTCTTACTTGTTGATATTGAAGGAAAAAAGAAATCAACAGGATGTCTCCTCTATCCTTTTAAATCTTACCTTACTACTGAGATTCGACTGATTTCCAACTCTGAAAAGGCTTCAGAGAATACTCAAACTCAGTGAACATGAGTAGGAGAATTTTGATAGATTAAGAACAAATGTTAACAGTCAAGCCATCCCAAGAATGTTCTGCTTTCTTTCTCCAGGAGTTATTTAAGTTGAGCTGCCTTTAAAAGACACAATTGGATGTGTAACAAATCTCACCCTTGACCTCTGGGATATGGGGTATTTGGTGGGGAGTACTAAGACTTTTGCATTCACTTTCCAGAATGAACCTCTTTAACTGGAAAGGGGTACCTCTCACAGCTGGCATAGGAAAACTAATCTTTGGAAAGCAAATACCTTGAGAAGAAAAACTTTAATGCCTATAATTAATTCATGTTGTTTATTGTAATCTAAGTGGAAGCTGACTGAATATTGTGTGTGCGTGTGTGTGTGTGTGTGAGAGAGAGAGAGAGAGAATCTATCCCCCTCCCCTTTTTAAGAAGAGTTAAAATGAATTATAGAAAAATTTGTTTCACTCCCAGAAAAGATTAATTTGGGAAACATTTCCTTTGACACATTGCTCATAATTAAAATAATTCTTCATTTTTTGTTTCCTTTAAGTAAAAATGTGTGGCTTTATTTAGCCTCCCTTCAATTAACTCTCTCAAAGGAAAATAACCTTGAGCCCCATAAACACACACATTTTATTCTCTATTGACAGAGAAAAGAGAAGCAACGGTTGCCCTCCACATCAGGGACTCTCGCATTATTGCAGCTCCGAAGTCAGATGCCCTGTGTGCACCAACCTCGAGTTTCCTGCTTTTATTGACAGGGGTTTTGACTTTGACATTCTGCCTTCTGCATTTCACCAATGCACACAGCCATATAGTTCAATTAAAATTATGCTGTTAGAAATGTTTGCACAGAAACATTCTTCAGTCAACAAGTATGCTTTTGTCTCCTCTATATTAGGCTCTGAGGACAGAATAGTGAGCAAAATAAATATGGCAACTTCTCTTCTGGGGCTTATAATCTGGTGGGGGAGAGAGAAATTAACTAAATAATTAGAATAATCACAAATAGTAAAGAAGCATTACAAAGAAAATGCTGAGTGCCATGATAGTGCTCCATTAGGAGATTTATTTATTGGTTTATTTATTTACTTATTACAGGGGAAGGAGGTGTTGGGGGGAGTTTGTCAAATCAAAGAAGTCCTTTTTTTTTTTTTAAGTGGGCTCCACTCATAACCCTGAGATCAAGACCTGATCTGAGATCAAGGGTCGGATGCTTAACTGATTGAACCACTCAGGTGCCCCATGGAGAAGTCCTTTCTGAAGAAATGCCCGAGCTAAGATCTGAAAGATAACTTGTACGTTCATACAATAGGATTTAATATAGCAATTAAAGCTGAGTGAGCAAGATCAACATGTATCAAAATGGATGGCCCTCTAAATCATATTGTTTGGGCAAAAATCTCCTTTCCTTAAGTGTGGGTAGGTCTGATCTAATCAAGTGAGTACTATTAATCGAGGTTCTAGAAGACAGAAAAGGCAGAGAGCTTTTCCTGGGGGCCTTGAAAACACACACTGCTGTTGTGGAGAGGGCACATGACGGGCATGTGGAGATGACCTCTAAAAGTTGAGAGTGACCCCCTGCCAAAAGCCAGCAAGTAAACAAGGACCTTAGGCTATAGCCACAAGGAACTGAATGAATTCTGCCAACAACTGCTGAGCTTGGAAGAGGACCCTCAGCCTCAAATAAGCTCACAGCCCCAAGTATCCACAGAATCCAGACACACTCTCCCCAAATTCCTGACCCACAGACCCTGAGATCATAACTTTGTATTAAGACCCTGAGTTTGTGGTAATTTGTTATGTAGCAGTAAACACAAATATAGTTACTGAAGAAACGTTAAGCAAATGCACACTCCCACAAAATGAGAGACAGGAAGGAGCCACAGAGGCCACAGTGGCCCACTCCCTCACATTGTAGAAGATAGCAAGGTCTATGGGGCTGACACGAATTGCCCAGGGATGAACATTCTAGTTAGTGACACAAGGTCACTAGAGTCCAGGAAGAAGACTGAGGAGCGGAATAACACATAAAAAAATAATGTCAGAGGGAGGAAAAGAAGAATACGGTAGTGATTCTGGATTATTCTACATTCATGTCTAAGTTAAAAATACAAAGGTAAGTGGAGTAATAAAGCAGATCTGTTTCCAGCACTGTGTTCCTGATTCAAAGGGCACGTGCACCCCAATGTTTAGAGCAATATTATCAACAATAGTCAAATTAAGAAAAGAGCCCAGATGTCCATCGACTGATGAATGGATAAAGTTGTAGTATATATACACAATGGGATATTACTCAGCCATCAAAAAGAATGAAATCTTGCCATTTGTACCGATGTGGATGGAACTAGAGGGTATTGTGCTAACTGAAATAAGTCAGTCAAAGAAAGACAAGTATTATATGATTTCACTCATATGTAGGATTTAAGAAACAAAACAGATGGGACACCTGGGTTGCTCAGTCGTTTAAGCACCTGCCTTTGGCTCAGGTCATGATCCCAGCATCCTGGGATCGAGTCCCGCGTCAGGCTCCCTGCTCAGTGGGGAGCCTGCTTCTCCCACTGCCTGCCACTTCCCCTGCTTGTGCTCTCTAACAAATAAATACATAAAATCTTAAAAAAAAGAAACAAAATGGATGAACATAGGGAAAGGGAAGGAAAAATAAAATAACAACAGAGAGAGAGGCAAACCATAAGAGCCTCTTAACTATAGAGAATGAACTGAGGGTTGCTGGAGGGGAGGTGGGCGGGGTGATGGACTAAATGGATGATGGGCATTAAGGGGGGCACTTGTTGGGATGAGCACTGGGTATGGCATGTGGGTGATGAATTACTGGATTCTGCTCCTGAAACCAGTGCTGTACTGTATGTTAACTAACTTGAATTTAAATTAAAAAAAAAATTTAAAAAGGAAAAAGCTGTGAATTAAAAAAATAATAATAATTGAGCAAGGAAAATCATAAAACTTATAGTTAAGTCCAAATAGTGTTTGATGACTTAAAAAAATAACTGACAATTAAAAAGTCTAGATATTCCAAAGAAATGAGTGGGAAATAAAGAAGGAAATGTGGTGGGTGTTTTATGCTGGCATAGACTGTGCTTATAATTCACTCTGGCTGTTGTTCCAAAAACATGCTTCTGAATAATGGCCTTTTATCTCTTATTCTAAAGACTCCATGGAAACACAATAAGTAAAGTGGTGAATTTACAGCAATTATATTTAGGTCATAATCAAACCAAAACAAACCCAAAATCTTTACATACATTTTCTGGATACTTCAAATCAAAGGGTATTTTTGGATTTCTCTTACTTTAATTATTCCCATAGACTTTCCTCAGTTTCCCATATCATTCAACAAAGACAAAGACTTTTTTAAGCATACTTATAGTAAGATGCTGTGTCTCTGGTTCAAATTTAACTTTACCCTCTGGCCTGCATTGCTTTGCATTTCAGTCTTTACCTACCCACCAACTTAATTTCAAATTATTTTAAATTGAGACTAAACACTATACAAATTTTGGGTGTTGTGAATATAATTTATGAGGACCAGCTGGAAAGCCAAAACTTTGATCAGATTGTAAATGTTAATGGGAATACTTGATCTAAATGATTGATAGCATAATTGGACTCTTCTCATTGATTTTCAACAGAATTACCACCACTTCTTGATGTTCTGATACTGTCATCCGTCATTTCCAGAAAAGAAGAAAAACGTGTTAAATAGCGTTTACTTTCATTGAATGGGGTGTTCTCTGTGATTTCTGTTATTAATTGTAAAAACACAATTTCTGATCTCCCTATTACATTATTAGCGTCATCAACTAATTATTGATATATTTTTAAAATAATACCTGAAAACAGGGGTCAAAGTTGTGTTTAAATTATGTCAGGTTTTAACTGAAGTTCAGACTAGAAGTGGCTATCTATTCTGATCTGAAATATATTTAATTTTTCTCCTGGATCTGACAGGATGGCACTCATTCAAGACAAAGCTATCAGCCATTCTCCAGACAGAGAAGAAAGTTCTATATTTCAAGTAATAGCTCAAGACTTCTAGAAACACCTTTTCTAGTAACTTCTATCATGTCTCTTCCTTTTCCGTCCTAGAAGACACAAAATGAAATAACTCCTCTGAGAATTTTCTCTTGGTAAAATCATTGAGCAGCTAGAAACTATAATGAAGTTGTCTGAAATGTATTGAGAAATCAAGCAATTTGTTTTCAAAAATACCAAAAATACCATAAGAGAAATAAAGTGCCTTTTCCTACTGGATACTTCTCTCATATGGAGTAAAAGATCATTTATTACCAGAAAATCAGCATTGGCGAGGAAGGAGAGGAATGAGTGTCCATGCATGGGGAATGGAAACAGTGCTTCTCTCTGATTTGAATGTGGGCCTGTTTTCTAAGCTCCTTTGGCAAGTAATGGCACATTGACTCTAGTAATAATTAGCTTTTTAATTCTGGAAACATCAACTTAGTAAATTACATAAAGCCAATTAATAATCTCTATAGGTTTTCATTTTTAAATTCTTTTTGTGTTATTTTATATATTTTTTAAATTTTTTATTTATTTGACAGAGAGAAAGAGAGAGAGAGTGGCAGAGGGAGAAGGAGAAGCAGACTCCCCGCTGGGCAGGGAGCCCGATGCGGGGCTGGATCCCAGGACCCTGGGATCATGACCTGAGCCAAAGGCAGACGCTTAACTGACTGAACCACCCAGGCGTCCCTTCTTTTTGTGTTATTTTAAATATGTTTTTATGCTTAATGCCTGGATATTTTATGTTTCCTTTACAAGAGACTACTCTTCTGTAAATGTGCCTTTGCCTGTAATTTATGATGGCAACAATGTGGGAAATTTCACTGGAATTATAATGTTCCCAAGTATAGTTTTAGAAATCTGCCCTATGCAACCAAACATTTTGATGTTACTACATTCTAATTTACTAATGCTATATTAAAACTCAGCTGAATAAAAACATACTAAATTGTGTCATGTTTTGTCATGAGATTTGTCATATGCCTGTTAGGAAATGACTTAGAAAAGTGATTGATCCACTTACCCTCTCTTTTCACAGACAACTGTTTCTCAACCTTGAGGTTTAATCCGGAGATTAAACAGAGACAGCCCAAACTCCCCCCATCCTCCAGTTTTTAGAATATTAATGAAAAAGGCTAACATTAAATTATTTATTCGACACTATTTGGTCTGCTCTCATAGGCCTAATTACCTCATCAATTCCTCTCCCCAGCCTTGCTTGCTCTGGTGCTTTAGCCCTTTGTGACAGGGCAGACTGTTCCTGCTCCTGGGCCTGGGGAACTCAACCACAGCGCCAGGGGGAACTGCTGTTTTCATTCATGTCATGTATTACAATTTAAAGGATTATAAAATGCAGAAAGCTAAATTCGTGTTCTATTATAATTAAGAGAAAAAATAAAATCTAATGGAAACATTTTGATGATTGTTGTTTGATGTCACTGTGCTAATATTGTATATCTCTAATTCTGGCCGTTATTATACCTCCCCTCCCCCCCAAAATTAGGAAATAGTTGTTGTTACTTACTAGGTAAAGAACTCGAGATCACAAATGTGACATTATTTTAGATCATCATATTTTGACTCTTGTATCTCCCCTTTAAGCCCTTGGACGGCATCCCATCTCCGCATATCCCAACGACAGTCTGAGGACTGATGATAATGAAACATCACAGAAGATTGTAAAAACACCGGAGAATATTCTTCTGTGATAGTAAAGGGCAAAAAATGAAAAACTGTTTTTTTGTAAAATAAGAATCAATAAACATAAGGGACAGGTAGAAATGAAACTACATTTTTTCTAGGTTTGGGTGATAAGAATGTAATAATCAGTGAGACTTCTATTCCTTTCTTTCTCTTTTTTTAAAAATATAGAATGCTTTATGAACTTACATTCATCCTTGCACAGAGGTCATGCTAATCTTCTTTGTATTATTCTAATTTTAGTATATGTGCTGCCGAGGCGGGTACAGTGGGACCTTTATTTCAACTGAGTGCCTGGCAGAGAATGAGCTATCAATAAATGCATTTTTAATGGATAAAAATGGTTGATATACTTACTTTTCTTAAGTATATTCTCATCAACCTTATAAGATGTGAGTTAGCAAATTTCCCTCTCAATTTTATTTTTATTTTTGCTCACAAGATGTTATACGTAAACTGATCCTTTAAGAAAAATGAAATCTGAATCACTAGATAAATAATGGAGAGAGAAGACCTGAGTCCATTTCCAACCTCTGAGTGAAGGAGCTGTTAGGAGAGGGGAGGGTGAGGAGTTCAAAGGCAGATGTCTACCTTCTTTTTCCCTTTACCTCCTCTCTTTCCTCCTCTCTCCCGGGTGACTAGCCTAAAAATTGAGGAAATTTCTGTGTGTAAAAAGATGTTAATCATTTTTGGATCAACATATCTGTAAAACTGCGACCCGAGCAGATCTAAGCTTTCCTAAATTAGTCCACCCGTCAGCCATTAAATGTTGGCCACAAACTTACAGTCAAGTGAGAAATGGAGGCTGGTAGAAACAATTTAAGTGAAGGTAAGTCAAGGGCTTTTGTCCTAGTAGACAGACAGAGTGGGGGGTGGTGGTGAGTAGATTTGAAGCACCCCTTGTCTAGGATTCTGGAAACGGGGAAGACATTCATGCTTAGGGGGAATTTCTCTTGGCATCTGGCCATGGTTATTTTGGGTCCAATCACGCTAGACTTTTCAATCAGAGGGAGTAACTTCCCTGTAGAATTGAATATCTGTAAAGCAATCACAGCTACTTGTCTGGTGCATATACACTAGAGGAAGACAGGCCCATCTCCCTCAAGAATCTAACAAAGGCTTCTGTCACCTTTCTTCCTTCACAGTTTGACTTTGCAGGTTTCTACCTGTCTACATGTATAATAATGCCGAGGAAAATAGCTCAAGTTCTTAAAAAATGAACAAAATGGTTTGAATGCAATGCTAACTTTATTTGAATATTTATTCTCAACCAAATAGCTCCCTTTGGTGATCTTTCTTCCAAGTAAAATAGTTGACAGCAAAGAAAATCTTCCAGTTCCAACATGCTTACCTGTTCACTTTTGTCTTAGAGCCTGTGGTTTGCCCTGACACAATGAAAAAACATAGGGTTTCAAAGAATAAGAGATATTCTTGGGAAAAGACAGGTATGAAAACTGCTATTTATTTTAAAAGGGCAGGTTGAGGTTATGTATCTTTTGTGTTTGGGAGAGGCACATCAAACCAATATGCGGAAGAAACATTATTCTCTAGAATTATTATTTCACGAAGCAAATGAAAACATCATCATTTCAAAGATTGGAATTTTGGTAATTAAAAGTTATTTACCTAAGTAATGAGTTTTTCTTAAAAGAAAGAAAGAGAGAAAGAGAGTGAGAAAGAAAGAAAGAAAGAAACCTGATAATAACATCCATATTTTTGGCTCATTTACATGTTTAATGTGAAGAATTACCATCTATTTAACTCTAGTGGGACTCAGGTACTATAGAGACCTTTACATTGCTGATTTTCTCTGCTTTATTTCCTCTTAAAGTATTTATCAGGAGACACTGGCTTGTTAATTAATCTCCCTCTTTCTCCTTTATCCTTAGAGTGGGATTCTTAAAGGAAGGTCATGTACTGTCTGCACTTGAATAATCTCCACACTGTATTACAAAGCAGATTCCTGGGCCTTAGTTTTGATCTCCTGAATCAGACTTTCTGGGTGTGAGGCCCAGTATTTCATATTTTTAATAAACTCACCAGGTGATGCACACTAGAATTTCAGAATTCTTTTATAGTGGGGAAAACTTACCTTCCAGGGAGTGTCAGCTTTAACTTAAAAGTGGGGCATAGGAAGTAAACTCAGAGCTTTCTGGCCAAAGGTATACAATCATGCTTCAGGTAGAGGTTTTGCAAACTTACACATTAAAAATGCATATTTCCAATAGTATTTCAAGGGAATTTATCATGCTTGCAATTTATCAGCAGAATTAATTAACTGGGATATACTTACATTCAGATATATGCTTAACATAGAAATATATACTTTTCCTTATGGGAAGTTTAAAAGCGACCTGACAGTTCTTCATTGCATGAGTGGCCACAAAGACCTGCACTCCTGTAAACGACCATCACAGGAGACTTTTCTGTGCCATTGCACTATGGAAACACAGGACTCAGCAATGCCGATTCCATGACCATTAAACACACAGTTACTTATATGTGACAACTAACAGAACTTGAGAATAACACTTTAGAAGCTTGATATGGCACCTCTGAACTTTGGTTAATGACTTATTATGTAATCAAGGGTCTTTCAAAACTGTCTACCAAGGCAGGGAATGCAAAGCAGGTCGTACCAAGCGACAAGTATCAGCACTGAGATAGATAGCTGCGCTCACAGTAAGAACTATTATCCTCACCCCAGTTCCATGCTATAATCACTGCAGATCTTTTTTATAATCACTAACTAAGCCTCACCCAGGAACTTCCTATTTAATTAAACTGTGGCAGAAGAACAAGGAGAACTGGAAAGAAACATCTTCAGTCCTGGAAAGCTGAAGAGAATGGGAAGGGAGCCACGATCAGAATAGAGATTTTAACATTTTCCTGGAAACAGAAGGATGACTGGTGTTTGTCGATGTGGAAGAGAGTAAGCTGAAGCCTGACACGGAGGGGAAAGTGATGGGTAAGGAAACCCATTAGCTCTGCACAGCCCTGGAGACGTGTGGCTCTTAGAATCACAGGGACATTGGACAGTAGGAGTGAAATAGGGGCATGGGATGGAGGATTCATTGAAGTATGAAATAGAGACTACCTGGCCACTGCCTTCCCTTCCCCCAAACACAGCACTCCTGGCCGCCAGACAGATGCTCTTTGAACAAACTAACAAATGAGAAAAGGAAAAGGATCTTTTCTCATGATATGGAACGAGCGGCCTAAGAAGAACCAGGCCAGCGAGGAAGAGCACTGGAGCAAGTGACTAGTGTGAGAGTTGGCTCCCTGACCACTCACCCTACAGTGCACTGCCTAACGGACAAGCCCCGCTACCCTCAGAAAGCTCACACACTGACACTTCGGTGGCCTGTGCGTAAGCCCAAATGAGAAACAAGGCGCACCAAACCTGAGAAAACTCTATAACAACAACACAAAGAGAAAACTCAAAATTAACAACAGAGAAAAGTGATCCTGCCGAATTCAGAAAAAAATCTTTCTAAGTAATGTTACAAAGATCAGAGAAGATTCTGCATCCATAAAACAAAAACAACATGTAACGGAAAAGAAAAATATTGCAAGAATTGAAAGAGACTGTTGAGAAGTAAATCTCCTAGAATAAAAATTAAAAAGTTAAAAAGAGAAAAAAAATGAGAGAGAAGTTGTAAGACATATATAATAATTCAGAAGTTCAACATCCTCTTCATAGGAATTTTAAAAATGGACCAGGGAAGACAGAGGAGAGGAAATGAAAGAGAGAGAGAGAGTTTTCTTAGAACGGAAGACAAAAGTCTTCAGACTAAAAAATCCCAGTGTGTCTCCAGTGCATGAACTATTAGCGCCCACTCTAATTGTATTTTCATAGCATTTCAGAATGCTGCGGAGAAAGATTATCCTAGTAGGTTCCAAGGAGAAGAAACAGGACATCCACAAAATTACAAGTATAGTTTGGCACTGGCCATCCAATCAACAATGCTGAATGCTAGAAGGTAATGGATCAATGCCTTCAAAGCTTTGAGTGGAAATTCTTTATAACTTAGAATCCTAAAAGCAGTCAAAACAACTGTCCAAAGAAGGACACATTTTTAAAAACTTCAAAAATGTAAATTCCCTGAAAGGTACTTTTTATCACCATTTCTTAGGATATATTTGAGGATACATTATAGTACAGTAAGACATTAAATTAAGGAGGAAAATGCAAAATCTAGGAAACAGATGATCCAGTCCAGGACAGAACATGGGCAGTGATCCATCCTAGGGAGAAATCAGAACAACTTGGTGGAGGATACTGAAAGGCTTGGGAAAAAGTATCAAAGAAAAAAGGAGATTTAATACTACCTTTGAGATATTAAAAGATTTTAAGAGATAGAAAAGGCAATGTAAGAAAAAAAGAAAAGCAATTAGAAAACAACCAGAAACTGAGTGTAATCATAATATACTACTTGACACTACAATGGATACTATTTACATTGTAATTAGAATATGGTTAATGACTTTCAATTTCAAGAGACAATCTAAAGAGATTGTATTAGTCAACTTTTAAGAAGACAGACCCTAAGGTTCTTACTGGCTATATGAATCCAGAAATTACTCAATTTCCTTTCTGTAGGATAGAAAAATGCACTACTAAAAATTGAACAAACCAGTTATTTCTGCACACTGTTCTTGTTTTCCTTTTTCCAGCATCTGTCTTTTTTTTTTTTTTAAGATTTTATTTATTTATTTGACACAGAGAGAGACATCTATCTATTTTATCGTCTTTTTGTGAGGCTTAAGTTACTTAACACAAAGTGCCTATAATAGTGCTTGACACATAGTAAGTCCT
This sequence comes from Phoca vitulina, assembly GCF_004348235.1. Lineage (NCBI taxonomy): Eukaryota > Metazoa > Chordata > Mammalia > Carnivora > Phocidae > Phoca > Phoca vitulina. Next base: position 45,940,530 of record NW_022589709.1, read on the forward strand.
CACTAGGAGTTAGTTAAAACAACAAACAACATACAAAAACTAGAAGCATCTATTGACACAGAACAAAAATGAAATTTGACAAAATAAATGTTTAAGTATAGACAGCCGAGTGGCTGAATGGGAGGAAGAATAATGAAGTGGAATCATGAGGTACCGTTTATAGTTGATAGAAACAAAAATAAATAACAAAGACAATTAAGACAAAAAACAAAACTTAGCAAGATAATTGTGTAAGTGGGTTAAGTCATAATCCATCATAGCAGGAAACTATAATTATATGACTATAATTATCAAGTCAAAATCTAGCATGTAAACTGATAATATAGAGAGGAGGAAACAACAGAAGAATCAAAAGAAATAAAAATGCTTTCTTTAAGAATCAAGGAAGGTAAATATCATTACCTTTAAATATCTTATAATTTTATTTGTCAATTGCACTTCAATAAAGCTAAAAAAAAAGGAAGGTAAGGGGGGTTCAGAGTTGATGGTGGGAAATGAAGATTTTTAATAAGAAATAAAATCAGCACTATCATATCTAGAATTCTTGCTAAGAATTTCAGGAAACTCCACGAGATTGGAAAATATGAAAATCATAGGGAAAGAATGCCAATTTCTAGACAAAGTTTGATCTTTTAAAAACAATCTAGTAATTGGCCATAAGAGACAAAGATAATGTTTACTCTTATTAATGAAGTCAAGCAAAAATCACAGTACAGCTGAACAAGTGAGGCTTAATGTCAATCACTTATTTACTTCTCCACGCCTTGAAATCATCAAGCATAGTTTGGGGAGGTGTTCAAGATCTTTGGGGCAGCTTGCTGTCCAGTCTGCTCTTCCTCCTTTCCTCTGGTCTCTTTTTTTTTTTCAGGCTACCCTATGAAGATTTCTTCACCATTAGATTTCCCTTCCTGTGTTGCCAAAGATGAGCACATTTGCAGTCAGTCCTAGAAACCTGATCCTTATCCTGAATCTCTGCTCAAAAGCCACTAGATATGGGTTGTGTTGACACCTTCCTTTTTTTTTTTTTTTAAAGATTTTATTTATTTATTTGAGAGAGAGAATGAGAGACAGAGAGCACAAGAGGGAAGAGGGTCAGAGGGAGAAGCAGACCCCCCGCTGAGCAGGGAGCCCGATGTGGGACTCGATCCCGGGACTCCAGGATCATGACCTGAGCCGAAGGCAGTTGCTTAACCAACTGAGCCACCCAGGCGCCCCCCCCCTTTTTTTTTTAAGATTTTATTTACTTATTTAAGAGAGAGTGTGTGAGAGAGAGAGCACAAGCAGGGGGGCAGGGGCAGAGAGAGAGAGGGAGAAGCAGACTCCCCGCTGAGCAAGAAGCCCCATGTGGGGCTGGATCCCAGGACCTGGGGATCACGACTTGAGCCATAGGCAGATGCTTAACTGACTGAGCCATCCAGGCGCCCTTTTGACACTTTCTTTTATCAAGAGAACGTGTAATACATAAAATAGCAATGCTTGCTTTGGTGAATTTCATCAATGCTTCTTAATCTGAACCTCACAGAACATGCATTTTTTTGGCTGGTCGATTTCTTTTATGCTTTGGTCAGCATCTAAGAGCTTAAAATGCATACTCTTATTCAGTTATTTGTCCAGGCTAAACTTACCAATGATGAAAACACTTCTATCTGCCAAAGTTGACCAGAGTTTCTCAGAAACTGGAAGAAAACTCTGCCCTGGCAGGCTTAGTTGGATGCCTAGGAACCACAGTCTTCACACACACACACATATGCACATATTTTATGAGGTTGGCTAGGTGCTTCCTGTGAAAATCCCACTCTTCTAAAGGGTACAGGAAGGTTTATGTGAAATCTCCAGATTTAATGAAAGGTAAGAATGTAAAATAATAGGTGCTATTGTACATAATCTCATCAGTGGCTTATGGCTCCATCCTCATAACTTTACAGTTACATTAGGTCTCCTCCCTCTTCCCTTTCTTTCCCTTCTATCGCATATGATTTAGCTGATCTTCATGCTTAAAGGATACATGTGAGTTCAGTAGAAGACTCTGAAGGAGTATAGTAGGAACTAATTTCTCCCGATGACTGTCCACACCAGGTTCAAAGCTGGTAGTTCTTATGCTGGGGATATAGCTCCTACGGGGTCAGGAGCAGAAAACTCAGGTTGAAGGAAATAGTCACAGGGACTTCCACTAGCACCTTCAGAATGGAAGAAGAGCAAAGAAGGCAACGTGGCTGAAGTTCAGCAGGGGAGAGAGTTCCAGGAAGTGAGGTCAGAAAGGTAAATGAGATGGTGAAATAGAGGGTAGATTTCGTAGCCTGGGAGTCTTTGAAGGGCCTTTACTGGGAGAAATGGAAGGATATTGGAAAATTTAAGCAGAAGAATATCAGGTTTTTATAGCATCACCCTGGCTGTTCGTTTGAGCATAGACTATTTGGAGAAAGAATAAAACAGGAAGGTCAAAGCAAGGCTACTACAATAAACCAGGCCGTCGATGATGGTTGTTTGGACCAGAAAGGTGGTAATGAAGGAAATGAGCATTGACTGGAGTCTAAATGTATTTTCAAGATAAAACCAGTAAGATACGCTAATCATTTGAATGTTGGTATATAAGGGAAAGACAGGAGTCAAGAGTGACTCTAAGATCATGGCCTGAGAAACTGGAAAGATGGAGTTGCCATTTACTGAGATGGACATGTCTTCAGGTAGACCAGATTGGTGAAGGGAGATCAAGAGTTCAGTGTAGGAAATATCAAATTTGAGAAATCTATTACAAATACAAATGGAAAGTTGATATGAATAAACAAGAAATAAACTTCTAACCTTTTAATATTTATGGCACAAATGAATTCATACAAACTAAATATCCCAAGATAAATTTATAGCTTGATGATAATCTTGGATCTTTCATATAAAATTGCTATGACAGATCTACATTTTTGGTTATTTTTATTTAATAACAATTGTGAACATTCCTAAAAGATCCCCCAAATAAAGCATAACAGTGAAGCTTGAAGATAAAAATCTTTTACCCTTGTTTCCAAAATTGACACCAATGAGCCTCAAAAGCCTGAGGGCTCTTACTATCAGATCATCCATTACTATCAGATCATCCATTGTTATAATAAAGTATGTCATGTCAAATTCAGCAGGCATTTTCACAAAGCATATTTTACACTTGACTTGCCCCTAAGCATTTAGATATTTATTTCTCCCTGAAGCCACCTGTAAAGTTAGATTAGATAATTCTTTAAGAGTTTGATTTTAGTCAGGTGTGCTGACAAGCACAAACAATAAATCCTTGGGAAAAATCCAGATTTTAGTTGCCCTTTGTCTGTGCAAGTTGAATGAACCCCCCCAAAATAGTAATAATAAATAAATAAAAGACAATTTAATTTATTCATTTATCTCTTTATTGAAATTTTTGTAGTTAGTTTATGTGATTCGAAGTTGTCCTTATTAATTATCTCCCTAATCTAGGGCAAATCCATAGCAGAGACTACATAGGTGAAGTATTGCCAAATTGCCCTCCGGTAGGAAACGTTCCTCTGTCCATCAAGACAGACTTTCTCTGCAAGTATGCGTTAAAAGACAGATGCTGGGGGTGCCTGGGTGGCTCAGTCCTTAGGCGTCTGCCTTTGGCTCAGATCATGATCCCGGCGTCCTGGGATCGAGCCCTGCTCAGCAGGAAGCCTGCTTCTCCCTCTCCCACTCCCCCTGCTTGTGTTCCCTCTCGCTGTCTCTCTCTGTGTCAAATAAATAAATAAAATCTTAAAAAAAAAAAAAAAGACAGATGCTGGAAAAAGGAAAACAAGAACAGTGTGCAGAAATAACTGGTTTGTTCAATTTTTAGTAGTGCATTTTGCTATAAATCCATCTCAAAAAAAGTCAAAAAGGAAAGGAAAAGAAAAAAATAGTCTCGTTAATAAGGTTAATCCTGAAAGTCAAGGTGACCTTGGCTTCTTTTTGTTTATGTTTTTAGTGAGCAATGATTTGTTAAATGTATCCATTCACTGTCCAAAATTCCCTTTTTTCTATTCATTTATAATCAGAGGAGATTTCTGGGAGATTTTTGAAGTTTTCCTTTATCCAATAATGGGATGAGTCATGGGCTACACAATGCTTACATAACCTTAAAAGTCAAAAAACTAAACAATAAACAGTAAGTCAAATGGCAGTTTTATGAGAGCAGCAGTGCGGGTTTCAGGATGATGCTTCGATTCTGCAATTGAAATCAGTTTATTTTCGGCACTGGCTATGTGGAAGATTTATTTTACTTTTGGCACATCACACATAATCGAAGGAGTCTGAATGCGCTTCTTTTTAAAATATTTCAAACTTCTTTGTAGATCCAGGATCAACCAATCAACAATCAAGTACATGAAGGAAAAAGTTCAACTTTTTGGTATAACTTGGTATAAAAGTTCAATTTTATGGTATAACATCTCATAATACAAAAAAGAATCTTAATTATCATTAAGTACATACAAGTAAGCCTATTTTTCCACATGTTTGAAACGGGAAAAATCCAGTCCTGGGAATGGATTTGGAGCAGTGACAAATAAACATATGTCAGCTCACTCACTCAAATACAGATAAGGAATATCCTTGTACCCATACAGCTAAACCACATTTCTCTGAAGGGCATGTATTATTTCCTTTCTGTGAATGCCAAGTATCCTTGCCTCTCCCCTTCTTTTGGGACTTCTTCCCCCTTCCCACTTTCCCTCCCCAATCCTACCTGTGGTTCCCATGGAAACCACCAAGTTCTTACAAGGTATTACTATTGATTCTTTCTTTGAATAGTCTAGCGGTGGGCACCTGCCCCAGCTGAGCCAGTCAAAGCTTTTCCCTAAGCAGTTGTAACCACCAAGCAAAGAAGAGATTCACAGTACCTCTCTGGCACACAGAAACCACAAAATGGGAAATGGTATCAGTGGTAAGTCTGCAGTGAAAGAGAATGAAGCCAACTCCCTGAGCAGAGGTGAGTCATGGGGATGAGAAGGAGGGGGAGAGAGAGAGAGAATGAGAGAGACCTTGCAAAATCCAGGTCAAGGTTTCCTGTTGACTTAAGGCCCAGATGCATTCACATCTTTTCTGTTTCTTCAATCCTTGGTTTCCATGAAGCAATAACTCCCCTTTCCTATTTTGGTTGCCTGATTTAGTTCAAATTGATTTTCTGTTAGTTGCAGCCAAAACAAACGAACAAACAAAAACAACAGACTTTCCCAGCCCTCCAAAAAGATAAATAAAAAACACCAAAAATAACAATTAAAACTACTATAATTGATGTATAACTGTGCATGATTTAGATTCAATAATTATAACTCCATGCAAGACTTCAGCTCCCAGGAGTCCCTGATATTTAAGTGTAGAAGTCACAAAATCAGGATGAGCTGAGGACAATCTAAAAAGCTGACAAAAGCTAGTGTTCCCCCGTTCAAGAATGCATAGTAACTAACACACCCATTTAGAGGAAGAGAGGTGAACAACTCAGCTCTAGATTCTTCTTTAAAAATAAGTTTCTATTTGGCTCATGCAGAGAAAAAAAGGAACTAAAATTGATATTCTCCACAGCTTTGAGCCAATCAACCTTCCTAGGTTGATTCTTAAATTAAAAAAAAAAAAAAAAGAATAGGATCTCTTCTTGAAGAGGTGAAGGGCAAGCAGATGAACTAGTCCAGTGTGAAAAAGCTATAGACATTATAAGTCCAACTCCCCGCCTGACCCAAGCTGTGCTCTTTTTATATGACTTGACTTGAGAACTGTGCAGCGCCAAAGTGGAGAGGAATTTTCTCCAATTATCAATCTGAGGAGATCCTTGGGGGAGTTTACATACTCTTTATCTGCTTTACAGAGAAAAACAAAAACACACTCCCCCAAACCCTTCAAAATTCAAGTAAAAGCAAGGATGGAAGTGGGGAAGCAATTCTGGCTACAAACCACCAAACCCATAATTTTACACCCTACAAGCATCTAAATAAACGAAATCATGCAGTATAAACACCGTTGATAAAAGACTACCACACAGTGTTTAATAGCCCTACAGGGAAATGAAAAGACAGCATAAATACTTTTTTTTCACAAAAGACACATTCTCTATAGTTTCAGAAAAATTATTATTTTTAAAGAAACTAAGTGATGTTTCTCTAATTTCCCATTTAAAGTAACTATCATAAACAAGGACATGAATTTAGGGAGATAAAGATGTTTATGAATCAAGAGTGTCTATAATTCCCAGTAAAGAGTTTAGTGATAGAAACTTTCTAAAACTTTAAGGTAGGCAATAATCAGCAAATATAGTGTGTATTCTCTCAACATCATACAGAAAGCTGTGTCCAACACGAATCGGGAGGATAGGTTTCCCTGCATAGTTCTCTTTTCACTTATTCAAGCCCATAAGCATATTTTCATTGCCAGACCATACGGTGACAATTCTTGGTTCAGAAAGATGGTCAGTCAAAAGTAGTGTAAGATACTTTCCTGTTAAAGACTAGTATTCTCTGGCATTTCTTTTTCTTTCTTTCTTTCTTTTTTTAAGGTTTTATTTATTTGAGAGAGAGAGCGCAGAGCGAGAGAAAGAGAAAGCACCAGCAGGGGGAGGGGGAGAGGGAGAAGCAGACTCCTCATGGAGCAGAGAGCCAGATACTGGGCTCAATCCCAAGACTCTGGGATCATGACCTGAGCTGAAGGCAGGCGCTTAACTGACCGAGCCACCCAGGTGCCCCTCCTCTGGCATTTCTAACACCAGTACTTGCAATAGCAGCTCTGGAGACTCAGACAAGGGAAATGCTGGTAGTGTTCCCCTCAGAAGCTCACGGCTACTGGCTGTCGTTACCCACCCAGCAACTTCACTGTACTTGTAATGCAGTTTATCTCTTTCTTTGTCGCTATTGTCTGCCACGCCTTCCCCCACCCCTCAAGTTCTTCTACCTTTAGACTGCCACTTCCTTGTGGTTGCTTCTTTTTTCCCTGCTTTATTTCTTTCAGCTTCTTTTCCCATTTCCAACTGCTCCCTCCCTCTGTAAATTTATCTCATTTTCAATCTTTTTAAGAGAGAAGATCTTCTGGTTCCGCTAATTGGTATTCACCTTGCTGGGGAGGACTTTTACACTAGCCCACCTCACTGGTTATCTGCCAACTACAGATCATCTCTTCCTGAGTCAGAAACACTCCTGGTCTCATTAATGGTGCCTAGGGTGGCAGAGGCATTCAGTCAATTTTCTTAAGGGATTTGTGGCAGAGGGATCACTTGGAGCAATATAAGCTCATACTGCATTGTCAATCCCTCTACCATAGCTGCAATGGGAATCATAGATTATGGGAGATTAAGAGATTATGGGATTCCCAAGGCCTATCTTATTCCTATACACAAGGACCAGGAAGCTTGTGGGAAAGAACTCATCACCAAAGAAATGAAAATAATGTAGGGAAGCCAGCTAACTGATACTGGATGGGAGAGAGGATTCTGAATCTAAATTGTCACCTAGATTATGCCCTGGCCTAGGTCCTATGGACGCATGACTGAGTTTGTGGAGGATGCAATTTCAATAAAAGAACAAGTAAAAGTAAAAAAGCTGTTTTCCCTTAGATCTCTCTGGGGTGTGAAGAGGGCAAGGCAACAGGCTCATGGACACCATGGGTGGCACTGATGGCAGCGACAGCATCACTGGTGATGAAAGCAGCAACACTAGGAAAGTAGACTTGGCTGCAGCAGTTGCTGGATGCCATGCCCTGGATATTCAGCATAGTTACACTTGGTGACATGTTTTTCTGCAGTCGGGGGAGGTTTTAGTCTGGTAGGCAGTGTCAGCAGCAGAAACAGCTGCAATGGTGTTTTTGGCAAGAGGCACAGCCGCCTGTCTTGGCATCAGCTGCAGCCAGGGTCTTCATCACAAGCTTCAAGACAAAGGAGGGAGAGAATCCCGGCATGCCACGGCAGTCAAGAGGCGTAGTTCTCAGAGCACACGGGAGAAACCCTCTGGGAACTCCAAGCTCTACGGGTGAAAAATTTGAGGGAGGAAGCAGTTCCTTCTAAGCACAAAAGGATGGGCCTTCACAAATTCTATTCAAGCGCTGCTGGTGATGTCTATCCCCAGGCTGGAATGACTTGGGAAGCAAAGGTCACATACATACCATGCTCACCAACACCTACACCTTCTTGTCTAGAGTCACTCCCTCACGTGTTATTTGAGTGGTAAGGGCCAAGAAATCTTTGCTGCCAACATGTGCTACTTTGAGCTGCATTCTGTGACACTCTGTTATTTCAGTGACCGACATCGAGATCAGCATTTGTGACAGTACAAGGGTTGACCTCTTTAGTGAGCATGAATAAAAATCTAAAACTTTCCCATACTAAACAAGCCATTCCACTCCGAAGGCCTGCCATTGCGTGACGCCCTTCTGAGAAAAGCAGCTGCAGGGGATTCCCTGGGCATAGAGACTCATGTTTTCTGCCAGGTGACCCTGCCCTAGTCACAGTTAACTGGGCTGAGGCCTGAGGCCTGATACAAAGGCTACTACAAAAGCTTTTCAGTAAGGATAGTGACAGGCTGAACTAATCAGATTCTCTTGGTGAGTCTGAATGCCAGATATCCAGAGAGCTTTGGCAGAGTAAAGTGGCACCAGATGAGGGAGACAGAGAAAGAAGGCAATGGGGAGATACTATGTGCCAAGAGAATGAAGATGCCTAGAAGCAGAGAGGGAAGAAGCAGAGAGAGCTAGTCAAAAGAGGTTAAGTACTCTCAGGAAAAGTGAAAACAAAGATAACTTGAGTCCTACCGGGGCAATATAGGAGAACAGAAAGCATTGTATTCTGAATGCTATTTTAGATCTTGTTCTACTTCCTTGAGGCCTGAAATGGCAGCTCCTATTTGTAAACAGTGAAATAATTTATTAGTTGAATATAAATGACGAAAATGATGGTAAAGTCAAGACAGAAATGAAAGTATTTGAGAGGCAGATTATTTAACATGCAAATGAATTCTCAGAAAATGCACTTTTTTTTTTTTTTTTGCTTTCTAGCTTTGCTTAGGCAGCAAAAATTCACAGGTAGGACAGATAACCCACACTTTAAAATATGTCACATATACCGATAAAGAACTCTTTTGTTATTTTTTCTATCATTCTTATTTCAGTGGGCATCCTTATATTTTACTCCATCATGAGTTTCTCTGTTCCTTGTAACTCGAAGAGCTGAAAGATTCCTTATTTCACCAGGTATCTTTAAAATAAAATCCCATAACCGGAGTAATCTGAATGTGTCTCTGTTCATAGCAACCTAACAGAATATAAGGTAAAGGAGAAGAGAAGGGGAATAGGTGACAAGTTTGGTTTGCCACCTAGAAACTGTGTGTATAAATATATTTAAATACATCTTCTGAAATAATGAAGAGTAATCTGCAGGGAAAACAAAATTAGTCTTCAATAGCCCACCTCCCCATTTGTAATTTAAAGTTGCTTCCTGTTTCTCACATCTACTCGACTATTCTTTTCCCTCACGGCAGCTTATACCACACGATTCCTATTAGGAGAGCAGCAGCCAACTTATGATCCAATAACACTTCACCTTCATGAGGTGCTGATGGAGCAGGACAGCATGCTCACGCCTTTCAGGTATTCCCCTGGGAAAAACAGAGTGTAAAAATAGAACGAACCACCGACTGTGTTCGCAAATTCTAATTTACAATGAGGACAAATGTTAGACACTAAAGGTCAAAGTACTTTCAGGTGATTCTTGCTGAAGCAAAACGTGTGTAGCATTTACTAGAGTTGCATTTAAAGATCACACCTTTCAATATTGTCATTTTGCTTTGCTGCCAAACATACTGTTTCTGTAAAGTCAAAGTTTAATTCAGTTCTTGACTGAATGATTCTATAGTGAAGAATAAACATGGAAGATTCATCAGTAAAATCCTGAGGGGGGAATAAAAGAGTAATTAGTGGGCCTTTGACCTGGTAGATACACAACTGTGTGATAAAGGTACAGCACTGTGTGTGGTTTTGATGTAGATCTCCAATCTGAGATATTTTTTCATAACCACACTGAAATTATCCTACAAAAGTATAAAATACATTTTAGTTACCAAGGAATGTATACCAAAGATATTCTTGATCCTTCTTCTATCTCTAACCCTTATACCTTTTCCTTTATTCAATATTATACTGTTGGGATTTTCAAAATTATATGTGCATTAATTTTACTGTCATATCAATTCAATAAAATATTTCAAGAGCCTATTGTAAGTTAGCTTCCAAGAATATATTTAACCTTCCCTTTCCAACCATGATTATAAATGTCATATAGCCCACATATATAACTGAAGGTATTGAGTAAAAATTAGTGATTCATTTAAGGTCTGAATATTCCCTCTTTCCACATCTACTATCTCGTAGTATCTATTTTACATCCATTCAAATAGATTTAGAATTATGAGGAAGTCTACAAAGACAGAGGTGTATATATTTTAGATCTTCAAATAAGTGCCATTAGTGAGTCAAATAATTATTAATTGAATGCAAATGAATAAGACCCTAGTAAAGTCAAGAGAGAAATCAAAGTTTTGAGAGGCGGACCATTTAATATACAAATAAATTCTCAGAGAATGTGATAAAGTATTCATGGGTAGGACAGATAACCCACTTCAAAATATATAAGATGTACCAATGTAAAACTTTTTTTGCTATTTTCTTTCTTGGGTGATGAGGCAAGGCCACATAGTGGGTGAGAGAAATGGGGTTGGTTTTTTCTTACCTAGATAAAATAGTCCTACCCTCAGGAATCCTGGGAAATGGCTACTCTTGGAGCAGAAATGAGTCCTGGAGCCTAACGGGTTTCATTAGTGCGTGTGGGAATGTGAGGAGGAGGGAGGCTCTAACAATGAGGGTGATCATCCATCCCTGACCCATAAAGACAGACAAAGAGCAACTGGGGCATCTCAGTTCCATATTTTACATGGCAGCAGTTGCCGTAGCAATAAAAATAATGTACTAGGGGGTGCCTGGGTGGCTCAGTCGTTAAGCGTCTGCCTTCGGCTCAGGGCATGATCCCAGGGTCCTGGGATCGAGCCCCGCATCGGGCTCCCTGCTCAGCGGGGAGCCTGCTTCTTCCTCTCCCACTCCCCCTGCTTGTGTTCCCTCTCTCACTGTGTCTCTCTCTGTCAAATAAAAAAAAATCTTTAAAAAAAAAAAAAAATGTACTAGGTGAGCAGTCGCTGGGTAGCAAGTCAGGGTCAGCCACAGTGGAGTCCTCTGGCCTTCGTGGCTGGGTCTCAGTGTCACAGTACCCGTGGATGGTGAGAACAGCCAGGAATGAACACAGACCTTGTGAGAATCTGTTCTCTTCCTGGGACGAAGTCAAACATCGACAGGGGACATCAGAAAAAGGCAGTCATGCCCAGGGATGGCTCAGCACTTAGGTGAGGACCTCTATTTCATACGGTACTCACATGTGAGTTATACATGTAATAGTTGCTTTTTAGGCCATATAGAGGCATCCTCATTTCAAAACTGTCACAGCAATGCATTTGCATGAAGATAACTGCTACGAAAGCATAATAGTAACACCTCATATCCTGACAGAAAAATGAAACAGACTATGTGAGGTTTTATTCTGTTTCTGCCACATAATTCTTTATTCAAACAAAATCTTGCACACAAGCCCTAATTCCTGGGCCAAGACAAAAGCTGGTCTGGTAAAAGGAGGACTGGGAGACCTAGAACCTCCAGCTCTCACAGCAGACGGATCCTCTTCCTATCCACCACACACCCTCTGTCTTCAATCACCTTGCAAAGGATCTGCAGAGCCCTCAGGACTCTGAGATCAATATTAACTAAATCACCGGAACTGAGTCTAGAAACACACCTATGAATATTTGGGAATTTGCTGTATAAGTGGCATTTCAAATAAGTAGGGGAAGGAAATGGATAGAGAATAAATAAATAAGGAGGGGGGAGGCAGGGAAAAATCTGGACGAAGTTACATCAGGATGTTACTTGTGGTCATTTTTTGATGATATCATCAGTGATTTTTAATGTTTTCCTTTCCATATTTCTATATTGTTGGAATAGCTTATAGTACATATATTGATTTTGTAAAGAGAATAGACAAGAGAGAATTTGAACTAATTTCTAAACAAGCAAATGAAGAACACAGCAACATCCTGCAGTGCACTCTTTGTATTACACAAAGAGGAGAAAGTAGATAGAAGAGAAGTCAGAGTGTAAAGTGAGTCAGATCGAGGCAAATCTTAGAGCTCCTTAGTGACTCATGGGTGAAAGAGATAAGGTACCAAGTGAGAATGAAATCAGCAGCTAACATTTATTCCACATTTGCTCATTCCTTGCTCACAGAGCCTTCAGCATCCAGGGCAGACAAAGGGCGCTAACTGTTGGTAACAGGCTGTTTCTCAGCCGAGGTCTCTGTGGAAACAAGGTGGACTAGGAAAGAGCATATTTTACTATTTAGGCTGCAAACTCATCAGGAGTGAGAAGCCCTGTGCTGTGTCTAGGTATTACTTTCAAGTCTTTCCTCTTGTAAGCACTTTTTCTTTGGATGACTAAATTTTTTTTTTTAAATATTTAACAGGTTGTTGTGTTTTTCTCCCCTATTCTCTGCAAACAGCTTGGGGAATGAAAAGCGAAAGTACCTATTTATTTGCCTTCCTAGGCTGGAAGCAACGTATTGCAAAATTACCACGGAATTGTTCTGCTAGACTCTGAGTTCCAGAATAGATGGAGGTAGTTAGGAGCAGTCACTGTGCTAATTTTTCAGCATTTGTTGAATTTAACTACATACTGGTTCTTTTATTGTGTTTGCCATCAAATTACCCCAGGATATCATTCTCAGAGGCAGGGGCAGGTGATGCGTCCCCCGGGTTACTTCCCTTAGCCCTCACCGGATGGTGGGTGAAGAAGCTGTTGCATTGCTGCTGCCAGAGGCAGAGGCTCAGGTAGCCCCAAAGCACCGCTCACAGACTCCTGCCAGGAAGGTGTTCTTCCTGCCAAAGGCGGATTTAAAATCCCCAGGTCTGCCCACTGAGAGTCAATATTGGACCAGAGAGAAGAGTTAGTTGCCTAGCTGGAGAGACAGAAGGCTTTCAGCACAATTAGGCAGGCTGTCAGCATTTTGCTGAACATAAAGGAGTGAATCAGAGCTTTTTGTGAAAGTCAATTGGTAAACTCAGTATTTACAGACTTTTTGGTGCAGGCAAAGACTAAAAACTACCTGAGTACAATCACTAGGGTCTAAAGTGATGGGTGGGCACACAGCTTGGGAAACCCGAGAGGATGCCCAGAACTGGAGAAGAGTAACCCTACCTGGGCCAACACCCTTTCCTTGCACATTCTGGTTAAGAATCATCGACATTTCCTTGGTGAGCAGGACCTCGAGGCTGATCTTAGAGCTCGCTTTCTGTCCTCTCAAACACGCTTACTATACTGCGTGCTGTTGTCACACTGTGGCTTCAGGGATTCTCAGCAAATGTGCTCTGTAATAGCTACAGGATCTCTGTGGGTACTGTGAAATAGCAATGCCTGTTATTCTTAAGTATCGATTCTGTGAAAGTATTTTACAAACTTTATTCCCAATTATAATCGTCCTTCAGAGTCCATATTTTCACGACCAACACTAGGGTGAAGGAAGGGATACCACAGGAGCAAAATTTAAGGGGGCATCAAAAATGCAGTCCTCAACAAAAGCCATTTTTTAACACATTTTTTAAAATCAAAACTAATGGAAAAACTCTAGAAGAATCAAACATAATTTTAAATAAAAATGGGCTGAGTGTTTTACGACCCTGTATCATTGTGCAATAGGAACAGTCATTTTCCAATTGGCACATCCCCACCAGCCAGTTTATTAGGATAATGGTGTGTGAACAGATTGGGCAATACCGAGCTTTATATAGAGGCATTTTTTTTTCCCCACTAGAGAGCTTCTATTCATTGTTCCCACTTGATTCAAAATAAGGTAGGGTTTTTGATGATTGTATATAGGAGTATACATTCTTCTTTTTCTTTCGAGCCCCAACATGGCTTGTGAGGATATGGCCTCTTATTTTCCTGAATTTAGAGAGGTGAGCTAAGTTGCCCCAGGTCATGTAAACTAGTGAGTGTTCAGGCTGGGGTTCCATCCCAGCTCAGTTTGCGTTGCTAAGCATGCTACATCACACATACCATAGTTACCTGTGTCGGGGCAAGATTCCTTTATATTATATCGAAGATTCTGGCTCCCCAGTGGATAAAACCACATAAGCAGCATGTCTCAAATATGCAGGGCTTCCAAGCCAATGGTTTGGAAGTGTGGTTTGACTTTAGGTGCCTCAGAAGCAGCTAGACAAGACCTGGGTCACCGGAGCTTCATTCTCCTCCAACACAAGTGCTTTACCTTAATGCATCGTAAACATGAAATTATGGTTTTCCTTATATGTATATTGTAGTGTGAAAAAGGTTAAAAGGGACAGGGTGCTGTCAGACCCAAGCTCAGGGAGTTCTAATTCTCTGACACTCCCTCTGAGCTGCTCTGCCACCCTATCCCAGTAAAGGTTAGAATAGTGATGCTCTAAGTTGGCAATTTGGAGTTAGTGATTTTCATAATCATGACATAATTTTAAGAACTTCCTCATTCTTCTTTCCATCACCTCTTGCATTATCGATGCCCAAGTCTATCTCTTCTGTAAAAAAGGATGCTTCTTGAGTGGTTGGACCTTGTGTCATTTCTTGGTGCATCTTCTTCCTTCTCCACCTTCACTCTGGTGTCTAGTGCAGTGCCCTGCACAAATCAATGCTTCATAAATGCTCATCAAAGTAAGAATTAGAACAAGAAAAAGTTCCACTGTGTCCTCCTAAGGGGTTGTATATGGGAACACCCAAACACATACAAATCTATTTGGAAGTCCTAAAAGAAGCTCTAATGATCCAGTCAACTATTCTTCATTATCATCTTTACATTAACGACTTCAAGACTAATAATTTTTTGTCATAAGTATGTATGACTTGGATAATATGAAAAACAATGGAGGAACTGTAAATGCAAAATGAAAAAGTGGCTAAGTTTGTGGCTAAAACTATTATTCAGGCACCCAATTGAGATGATGCACACAACAGGATTCACTATATGAGGTTCCAGTGTAACATAAAATTTATTGGCATTAATTAAAAACATTGCTTGAAGTTAATTTATACAATTGTAGCAGGCTTTCTAACTCAGTTTCCATGAGGTTGTGCATCTGGTAGAGGTAAACTAGGTTGAAGGTTAATTTACTTAAAGAAGAGCAGGTTGTATTATTAGCTCTGCTCTGCAGGGCTTTTTGGTTTTCTTTTGTTTTTAAAATCAAGACTTTCTCTCCTTGCTTGCGGCAGTGGGAGATGAGTTGCTTAGTAACCTGCCCGGACTGGGGACTGTTGCTCTCAGAGCTGTACCCAGGGGGGACCTGCATGTGAATGAGATGGCTGTCAGCAACACTACACTCAGATTTCCCTGTGTGGAGGGCGCTAAGGGAACATACCAGAACTCCAGAGCCCCTGGTATTCTGGCTCACTTGAAATTGTGCTCTAGCCTATTACATATTTTTTTCCACACATATAATCATTTGTTTGCAGTCTGGAAATATAAAACCACTCAAGAAATGGAGGACAAACTATTGGTAAGAAACTTCTAATCCACATTCAATATCTCACAATGTGTGTGGTAAGCAACTGAGTGATTTATCTTGTTCTCCTATGTCTGCTTTGTAAATTATGTGTACTTCCCTCTGGATGGAATTCATCTGTTGTTCTGCTCACAGCGTGTTATGAGCATTTGAAATTGAATGCAAATAGAGCGGAAACATTTTTTTTCATTGTTCCTCTTTTCCTTGTATTTTTCTTCTAATTTTTGTCCAGATATTAAGTTTAAAATACTTCAGGAGAAAAATAAAAGGTTGAAAACAACTGGGTCAAACACTGTTGCTGGTTTGTTGTAAATGAGGCGAAATATTTTGCGTAAATTGCCTTATCTGGTGGTCACAACAATGCATTGAAGAGTTGTGTGCATGTGTTTTTGTGTGTGCGCTGGGAGCAAGGTCCTATTATTATCTCAATTTTATAGATTAGTATCTGCGGCTTAGAGATGTACAGTAACCTTCAAGGTCACACAGCTAGTGATTTGCAGGCCTAGGACGGAAGCCCGGCGGCCTTAATCACCATGCTACAACTATGTTGCTCAAATGACTTTAAATTACTTAGTTCAGTGAAAGGTAAGTTGCCTATATTGTTAATGCATGTCATATAATGCTCAGATATTTAAATCAAAATGATTCAATTGATCTCTTGGAAAGATGCGCAGAGTAAAAGAGCCTCTGCCTAGTGTTCACCTCCAAGATAATGAGATTCAGCAAGAAGGTTAAGAACATCACCACTTTGCAATAGCACAACATTAGTTTATGGTAGAATTCTGGGCCATCAGAATTTTGCCCGGATAATTATAAAGCTCTCTTTGCTCAGACAACTTGTGTTTATTGGGCCCTGGGAGGGAGAAAAGAAAAAGGAGGGGAAAGGTCGCAGAGATGGTCTGAGGGAGGACCCTGGGGAAAGGGACCAATCAGGGCTTTTCTCCTTGAGGGTGGAACTAAGCCCCGCTCCCCTTTTGTTCCCGCTTCAAGTTATGTCTTTTCTTCTTTCTCCTTGTTTCTACTAAATTCCCTCGGGGCAGAATGATAGATACAACAGCCAATTAGGGGGACACTGCAGGAAGAAGGGGCTCCAATGACAGCTCCTTCACCATGTACTGAGAAACAGTCCCTTCCCTGAAGTGCTCATAATTGCCCTGCTCCTTTCTGTGCTCCCCATCCCTGCCCTCTCAATCAAGCTCCCGGGCCTAAGGCTAGCCAGTTATGGAGACCCAGAACAGCACAACGAAGCTCCCACGCAGGTGGTTTGAATTACTGTGCAGGCCAACCCGGATCTTCTTCTGGGATTAGCTAGCTCTTGCCCCCAGCCCTGGGTGTACAGGAGTGTTTCTCAAGGTGTGAGCTTGGACCACCTGCATCAGGCTCAGCCGGGAGCTTGTTAAAAAGGCAGATCCCGGGGAACTTCCCAGACTTGCTGAATCAGAAGCTCTTTGAGTGATGCTGGGAAATCAGCATTTTTAACAATCTGGTAATTTTGAATATATTATAGCTTGAAAGCCACTGCCTTGCAATTTGCAAAGTGCTTTTACATAGATTACGGGGCTCAAATCCCAAATTCCCGAGAGGTTTATTTTCTTACGCCCTTCTCTGAGCTGTTGCTGTTTTCCTCTTCAATCAGTCCAATACCTCAGACTCAGTAGGTACTCTGCTAAGAAGACCCAATGAACCAGAGTTGTTTCTCCGTCCAAGGTGGCAAGGAAAGGAAAATCAAATAGGCTTATAAACAGCATTTCAAGCATGAAGTCAGTGGAGGACTGAGCATGGAGAGACTTAGTGGTACCCAGTTCTGTGAACAATGTTAAAAGCAAGACTGAGTTCGAACCCGGCTCTGTTACTTTGCATCAGTTTCCTCATCTGTAAAATAGGGGTAACCCCTATAGGGGTTGTGATGAAGATTCAATGAATTAATACAGATAAAGTGCTTGGAACAGCGCCTGGCTTAATAATAGCAACTAGTTTAGTTAGTGGCAGAGAACAGCATGTTGAAAATCTACAATTGCATAAATCCACATGAGTTTCCAAGTTATACTTTGTAGAGCATAAGTACTATTGCCATCCTTTGTTTTGTTCAATAAGATTGAGAGAATAAATATTAATGGAACTGAATGTTAAGCAACATCATGGTGCACCTTATTGGGATTATTCAACTTCAGCTCTAGTGACATTGGGGCCTGATAATTCTTTGTTGGGGGAGCTGAGGAGTCTCCTGCACATTGTAGATTTTTTATCAGCATCCATGGCCTCTACCAGTAATATCCCCTCAGCTGTAAAAACCAGAAATGTCTCCACACATTGCCAAATATCCCCCGGGATGGGGTAGGAGGGGAAAGTGGAGCATAATTATTCCTTGGTGAGAACTGCCTTATATCCATCAGTTTACACAGTGTCCACGAAAATTATACTCTCTCATTTTCTAACACTCCCTTGAGGTAGGGAGTGCAGATAGTCCATCACTGCTCCCAGTTTACTAATCAGATGATATTGAGATGAAGTGACTTGCCCAAGGTCACCTAGCTAGTTCTCGGGATGGTTATACTCCAAGTTGAGTCATCGATTGATCAGTACACTTCTTATCCATGTTCATAAAATATGAAAATGTTGTAGTAAGCTGAAGTCTTGTAATGCCTGATAACCTTTTATAATTTATGTTGGCAAGAAGTGAGTATGCAAGTATTGTAAAGTCTTGCCCTCAACAGGGTAGCCTTCAATCATCTTCCTTGAAAGTGTTCAATGATAATAAAAGAATGTTTATAGGTTCCTGTATCTCAGAAACATGGTTCCTTATGCTTTCAATGGACATTCACAAAACATCTACCACGCACTGGTTATTCTGCTACCCACTGGGGAGTAGAAGGCAATTAGGACCTTCCAAAGCTCACAAGCTAGTTGAGGATCAGTCACCCACAAGCACACATAGTGATAATGCAGGTGGGGTGGGACAGTGTGGATTGAGGGTTGAGAGAGGATAAATGCAATGACAGGAAATATATAAGGCACAATGGGGAAATTAAATGAATCAACTCTCCTGCACAGGGGAGGGGAGGCTTTTCAGACAAGACTCTCCGCAGGAAATGATGTTTAGGCTTAGTTGTGTAGGGTATGTGGAAGTTAATATTAAGTACGTCCTACATGCCAGGCACTGTATTGGGTATTTTATACATGTTAATTTATTTATTCCTCACAATACCTGTGTGAGACAGAGACTATCATTCTGCTCTAGAGAACAGAAAACTGAGGCACAGAGAGGTGAAGTAATTTGCCTAAGGTCACACCCCTAACAAAGTATCAGAGCCAAAATGCAGATTGGGCAATTTTGCCCCAGAATCTGTGTAATTTCCAATCTTCGTCAAGATAAATAAGGCCCATAAAGCATGCAGGTGTACAACAGCTCTGAATGTGGGAAACTGCAAGAGCAAGGATTTGATAGAATATTCTATGTGAAGAGAAGTGGTAGGACATAAAGGCCAAGAGGGACCAGATCATACAGGGACTGTGAGGTCCCCCTGGGTAGCTAGGTTTTATTCTGTGGGTGCTGGGGAACCCCTGAAAGGTGAGAGACCTGATCAGATTGTATTCAAAGACAGTAAGTTTGGCCTAGACCAAAAAGGGGAAAGAGGGACACTCTGGTTTCACATGAAATTAAAACCTCCAATATTTACTTCCAATTCCACCTCCCCCCCCGCCAAGATACTAAGAAAAAGAACAAATCTTAAATAGAAAAGATACAGCTGCTCTGGCCTAAACGCAGAATCCTTTAATACTATCTTCTAGATGATATACATGTGTGTTTATTCTGGTCTCAGATTTAATTGGATTTAAATAAGAATCTGAGCACAATCACCCAGAAGGCCTGACATAAAGAGGAAAGTAGCAAGAGGTCAGAGAAGACACATCCTGTCTGTTCCTATTGAAAGCAGATTCAGGCCTTCCCCACCTGCACCTTCTCCCCTCTCCAGCAAAAAGCTGCGCCTTATGTTACTAAGCAACAAAAATGCATTTGGAGAGTCTATATTCAATCACCCTTACCTCTACCCCCACCCCAAAAAAGGTCAACCAAATGCTGTAGTTTGGATTTATATCTTTTGTTATCTATATCAAGTATGATAGAAATGCTTTGTTCTACTTTGGGCTCTCACAATGAGCTGCTTCATTTCAACATAACTGTAAAGCTAAAATACCGTTGGGACACTTGCCATCCTTTTGCGGGTTTAGGTTGGCAAGTGCACTTGTAGAGCTTAATTCTTTTCCTTCTAATTACACTTGCCTGCCTGCTCTTTGAGGGCGTTCTTAGTAGGTGAAGAGTGACCCAATCACTGTGACCTCATGATCTGACTATAAAGGCTTCACATGTTCGTGGTTAACTAGGTCTCTTCTAATCCTGGAAATAAACTATGTTTTTTGAAAAAACACAATAGAATTCTTAATTAAATTGTTAGCCTCTAATTCTAATATATAAAAAGAACCCAATCCTTGTCAAAAGAATAAAAATGAACTGTATGTGGCAACATACAGTAAAATTGAGGAATCACCCCAGAATGAAGTATTAAGGAAAACAGAATTGTCCTCTGAGAGCTAAACTATTGAATACACAGTTCCTTAGGCAAGAGGTGTATAAAATCACCTCAAGAGACAGTATTCCATGGGTAAGCATGATGAGACTCATCTGATTGAGGGTATTCATAATCTAAAGAAATAATGGGTTAATTTGTCGATAACAGAGCATAAACATGGCAGTCACCCGGGCCAATATTGGTTGTGCCCATTAGGAACTGTCTACCAGGGGGTGTGGCTTTTCAGTCCCAGCCAATATTTACTTGTAGAGAAGGATGTATCCGCTTATCACAACCTGATGTCTCTAAACATTGGAATCATACATTCAAATGACATATATGGAAGTATGCATTTAACATATGTAGGTTAAATCATACGATTAACTCCTTTGCTCTTGATTCCATGACTACCCAGCAACTTTCTGATTATAATTTGACTTCCCATGTAATTTGCCCAGGAGAGAGACACAAGTGCTTGGAGGCCTTGGTCATTATTGCTTCTTATTGAAAATTAACAATTGTTATCTTGTGTTAGAGACTTGAGCCTCCTGGGGCTTCATCTGAATGAATTAGCCCCACTGATTGTCAGGGTCCAACAAGATGGGGTGGCTGCGTAGGCCAGGTTGACGGCAGGAAAGTAATCCACTCATGTTGTAGCTCTTTGTGCTCCCAGCAATCATTCATGACAATTCCCTGGCTGCCACACAGGGCTTTCTTGCGACTTTTCAGTAGATTTTAGCCCTTCAGTCTTCAATCCCTTTCCCCTGGCCTGCCCATCTAATGAGTCAGCAAATCCTAGGAACTCTCTGCTATTGCCACTCCTACTTTGTTTCCAGGATTTATGTCCTCACTTCTCTTCCAGGCTAGCAGTTCCCAAAAGCCAGTGCAGAAACCAGCTGTATAAGAATAACCAGTCTGTGATGCGTAAACACATGAATGTTGGGGCCCCACTCTAGATCTCCTTATCGGAATGTGCTGGGGTGGTGCCCAGGAATCTGCTTTATAAGCTCCCTGGGTAATTCTGATAAGCTGCCACATTTCTGAATCACTATCTAGATGAGTGGTTCTCAAACTTGTTTACAAATAGAACTACTCTTAGAAAATGTCAGTGCTTAGGCTTTTCCCTAGACCCTTTTTTTGGAGGTGGAGTGTGAGCATTGGTATTTAAAAACTCTCTCTGAAGTGAATCTAATGTATTGTGAAGGCTGAGAACCTCTGGTTCAGACCTGTGATTCTCAAGTGTGGTACCAAGACCAGCAACAGCATCAGCACCCTGGAACTTGTTAGAATTCTAGATTCTCCAATCCTGCCCTAGATAACCACTAAATCTGAAATCCTAGGGATGAGCCAGCAATCTATGGTTTAACAGTATGTTGGTGATTCTAAGGTGCCATGGTTTAGCCTATTTCCCCAAAGCCTTCTAATTAATTAATCTCTCTGTTCCTCAATCCATCCTCCACGATAAGAATATTTCCACCTTTTCATCCTAGCTTCGCATTGCCCACCAATATCCTTAGCTTGGCAGTTGTGGCCTTCTCCAGACCACCCCTTCTAGTCCAAGCTCTCACCAGTAGACTAGGAGAAACCAGACTGCTCATTGATCCCTAGACAGTGAGTTTCCTCATTTTGCTAATGCTTCTCCTTTTGTAGAAGTCCAAGAGGACAGGGACCATTATCCCTACACCAGCACTGTTCGCACACTTGTAAATCAACACAGAGATGTGGAAGAAGGGAGTAATTTTATACTAATCTTTAACTTTCCTCTACTTAATCTATCATGGGTTCTCTACAGCCTGGAGAGCAGCTCAGCCAACCCTTTTTGTTTATTTTTCAGCATTAAAGCCCATCAGGATGTGTGCAGTGTTCTGTTTCCACACTGAACCATACCCTCAGTTGGGCATCGAGAGCCCTGTGGGGCTGGGTGACTGGAAGGAGATGGGGTGCTCCTGGGGTATGGATGATGTTCTAGTTCTAGATGTGGGTGTTGCTTACCACATACATTTCCCACGGTGAGAATTCACTGAGGTAAACACCAACGATTTGTGCATTTTTCTGCCTGTATATTTTACCTCAGTAAGAAGTTACAAAAAGTCCAATTTCAAGCAGTGTTTCTCTACCTTTTCAAATTCTAATTCGATGAGAATTTATCAAGCGTTGATGAAGTGCCAGGGACAGGTTTGGTTATTTCATTTTGACTTTCACAACCCCGAAGCAGGAACTGCCAGTACTGCTTTTTACCAACGAGGAAATGGAGGCTCTGAGAAATGAAGCACCTTCCCAAGTTCACACGGGTGGCACGTATCAGGCAGGCGCTGGGATACAGCTCGTGGGTCACCAGTTTCAGTGGCCCTCTCACTGTACCACTATGATGACACTTGCAGCAAGGTCTTTAAATGACACATATTAATGAAAAAATAATAATAATTTTGGTTTTCATGATTCGTCTTCAATGAGAAAGCATTGAGTTGCCTTCTTAGTTTTCATACCAAACATTTTGTTGCCCTCTGTGTCTTTGCTGAGAGGAAAGCTGATCAATTGCATAAGGCAGGTTCAAAACACGGAACAAGGGGTGGGGTTGTTGGCAAGTGTGGCCGAGGACTGGAGGCCCCCTTGGGGCCAGGAGTTGCTGCACCGCCCTGTGGGGTTGAGGAGAGAGGCCAGGAGAGTGAGGGTGGCAAGAAGGGCATTTGGGGGCTTCAGGCAGTATTGTAACTCCTGCCCACCAGCAGAATAGCTGCTCTGGGTGTCCTTGACTCTAAAACAGAATGCAGTGTTACCCTGCCTGCACACCTTGAACAAAGAGAGAGGGAAAACTTTTCTTAAAGGAAGACCCTTCACTTTATGACTGGGCATCTTGACAGTAAAATATAATTTGTTGAGAATTCATGCTGATTTTTCTTTATTCATTGATACAGTCTTCCTGATCACTCTCAGGTCCTTTTGAATCCTTGTTCTTAGAACAATTGCAGGATTAGCTGTCAAACGGAGAGACAGGACTAACTTCACAGCAAGGTCAATGTAAACAACAACAACAACAACAACCGCCCCCCCCAAAAAAACACCTCTAAGTATAAGACAGAAAACAAAAGAGGAAAAAGAGAAGTGGTGCCAAGTAGAAAAGCAGTAAGCAACATCCACTGAAGACTCTCCTGTCCCCCACAGCATATTTGGTGTTGCCCTTACATACAGTTTTACTAACAGAATAAAGTACTGAATATGAAACAAAATTTTTTAGGGCTACATAGTGGAAGAGAAAGAACTCAGGCCTGGGAGCTCAATCCAGCTTTGTTCCCAGTTGTAAGTGCATTTGCAGGAAAATCAGGAATGGTATTTAAAATCTTTGCTATCTCAAAATACCTGGACAGTACAGTGGCTGTAGGTTTGGCATGCTTAGAGAAAATAGTCCTGTCCCAATGGAAACCCATGTGTAGATACTGATTTTTCTATATCCTCTAGCCAGCCATTAGAAATTAGAATAAAACTAGCAAGACAGTAATTAAAGAAATAGTTCTCCAGATGTAGTAGACCATACCCTTGTCTACCCAACACCAATTCTCCCTCTTTCTAAGAAAACCCTGAATTATGCTTAAGTATATACCTGACTCCCCACTCCAGAGCAAATCCTGTTTGGTTAGCTCACACTGCTCAAAAGAAATACAGAGAGCCATACATGTACTTTTAAATTTTTCTGGCAGTCACATTTTTTAAAAAAGTAAAAGGAAATTAAATATATATTTTAATTATATATTTTACTTATCCAACATATCTAGAATGTTATATTGTCAATATAAAATCAACATAGAAATTATTAACGAGATACATATTTTTTCATATTTAGTCTTTAAAATCCAGTATATCTTTTTCACTTATAGCACATATCATCTAGGATTAGCCACATTTCAAGTGCCCAGTAGCCATATGTGGCTAGTGGCCACCATATTAGTCACTGAACCTGACCACATTCACTTGACAATTATAATTGGTCTGGGGCCTAAGATAGCCCATCCAGGCTGACAGCAAAGACCTTGCCTGTGGGCAAGCTTTCTCTCTTTTCCTCTCCTGCTGGATGAGAATAAGAAAGAATAAAGGCTGCTTAACACTGTCAACCTTCTTGGTACTACGAGAGGAGCCAGTTTTGAATGAAGCTGACACTGAATTTAGCAGAGAGGAGAGAAAGAAAGAACCTAGGGCTTTGGTGACATTACTGGGCTGCTGACCACACTTAAAATTTTCCCTGGCTCTGGACTTCCCATTTAATGAGGCAATATTTGCCCTACTCGTTTAAGCTGGCTTATATTACATGTAGCCAAAAGAGTCTTAACTCTGTACAACATAAGTGGTCGTGCTTTGGCCCATTAGGATACCCCTCAACGTTATAGGATACAAGAGGAGGAACTAACCCGCAAGGAGGTTAGGAGGTTTTTCTTCCTGCAAGAAAGAAAAAACATCCCATATGGAAAGCACTTGAATTCATTGCATTAAATATAATGTTTAAAATGTACAACATAACAGCCATATGTATAAGTAAGAATCATCTGCAAAGCACGCATGTTCACTTTGTGTTCCAGAGTCAGGCGTCTGAATTCTGAGAGTGAACAAAGCCTAGGGGGAAAAAAAACCCTCGACCAGATTTACAAGAATAGTTATCTTCATAAAATCTATATGAACTACAAAGTTATGAAGATGAAGGGAAAGCTGTTCAATAAAACTAAAGCTAGCAGGTCTCAAAGAGATACCTTTAGAAGTGTGGTTCTATTTTAAGTTTCCCACATAGCGCTAATTAGAACATACATTTCAATTAGAATTTGATTGCACTTCAGGAAGTGAATTATTAAATGACCTAGCACATTTTGATGTTTTCAATTGCCAAAACTGCCAGCTTTGGAGGACAATGATTCTTTAATGGTAATTTATTCTCCTCTCATTCCCATTATTGCTAGATAGCTGGGGGCCCTAGATACTTACGGGGCTCCAGGGACCCAGTGTGGGCAATTTCAGAGGAGGATACCAATTAGCCAGTTTGGTTTCACAAAAAAGCAAAGATTGCCCTGAGGGAAAAACTCTGCCTCAGAGGGAACACCCTTGAACTTTAACTGTCTTTATTGCTAATCATTAGAAGTCAGCAAAGAATTCGGCCTCTCTCCCACCATTTCATTATCAACACTCTTCAGTGTAAAAATGATTACTTTCTCTTAGTAGGAAGGTGGTAATAAAGACAGCAAGTTTGCCCTATACATAAAAGCGAGTAACCACTTTCTATTAGTTTTTTTTCTTTTTATTTTATTATGTTATGTTAATCACCATACATTACACCATTAGTTTTTGATGTAGTGTTCCATGATTCATTGTTTGCGTATAACACCCAGTGCTCCATTCAATACGTGCCCTCTTGAATACCCATCACCAGGCTAGCCCCTCCCCTCTAGAACCCTCAGTTTGTTTCTCAGAGTCCATAGTCTCTCATGGTTCGTCTCCCCCTCCAATTTCTGCCTTCATTTTTCCCTTCCTACTATCTTCTTCTTTTTTTTTTTTTTTAACATATAATGTATTATTTGTTTCAGAGGTACAGGTCTGTGATTCAACAGTCTTACACAATTCACAGCGCTCACCTTAGCACATACCCTCCCCAATGTTTTAATAGCACTTCCGCTGCCTCCCAAAATTGCCCTGGGTCATCTAACGTTGACTACCCCCAGGGATAAACATCTCAAGATTTTGCAAAAGGCCCATAATGGGATTTTTCAGGACAGCAGAATTATGGGGCTCTGTTAAAGTGAAAAACAGCAGCCTCGAGGTTACTGAATAATATATGGCTGCGTATCTGACTCAGACATAAAGAACAAAAAGCCAATCTTCACCACCCCATCATAATTTTTTTATTTATTTAAATTTATTTATTTAGTTCCTTTATTCAACACAGTTTTTAGACTTTATTACGTGCCAGGCACTATACTAGCACCTAGGATCTTATCCTGAGTAAGACAGCAGAACTCTACCCTTTCAGACGCTCACATTCTGGAGGGGCAGGATGGATGGGTCGGGTGGGGGAGGGGCACGGAGGATGGTGACTCAGCAGATCATTAATTCCCAGAAAGTGCTACCTTCGGGTACCTGGGGAGGCCACAGAAAGTTTGTTTATTGTCTTAAAGACCGCTATATTTTTCTCAGCATCCGAGGTCTGCACATTGAACATTTGTTTTGAATCTCACAACCCTTAACTACCTTTCTGGCTACGTGCTGAATTCAGTGACCTCGTATTGACTGGTAGAACATAAGACACTTGTCCTTTGCTTGGAAGAAAGTATGTATTTTGGGGTTTGCAAGTCAATACTAAGTCATAAAAGCACTCATAGAGTAGTATATCCTAATCATGTGTAAGCTCAACCTCCAGAACCAGATCGCCTGGGTTTGAAACCCAAGCTCTACTGAGTACCGGATGTGTAATACTGGCAAGTTCCTCACCTCTCTGTTCCTCAGTTCCTTCATGAGTAAAATGAAAACATCATAGGATACAGATGTATGTGTCTATGAATGTATGTATATAAGTTTATAGAGTTATGGGGATTAAATAAATTAATATGTTTACTATTACCTGGAATATAGTGTTAGTAGTACTATGTCCCAATACAAGTGGAATTGCATATTATTTGGTGATTAGGTTTGAAAATCAGTAGGTAAAGTTATATTTACACATAATAAAAATTGTCTTGAAAATCCTTGGGAAGTTACCTTTTTGGAGACCATAGCCCATCTCTCAATATATCTAGCACTGTCAATTTTTCTTCCAGTATTGGAACAGATTGCTGTTTCTCTGATTGAACATCGAGTAGTGTAGCAGGTTTGCATGTAGGGATTGTGTCATATCAAAAGTTCACGTTGTTAAACATTAACCTCACGCTGAGATGCACTCGGGAACCGATCTAGGGAAAAACAGACTCCTTTTTCATCCCAGGGTTGTTGAGTGAAAAGGCAGGCAAGAATTGTAACCCAATTTAATTTATCTGTTTCCTCCTCTTTCATCAACTTCTCCTTGCCCCTCTTTGCCAAGAAAGGATAATTGAATTCACAAAAATTAAATGTGAAGCTATTACTCTTCACAAACATCCTGAGGTGCAAAGCTTGTTAATTACTGTTTGGGAAAAGTAAGGCAAGTTGTGTCACACAAGACACAATATACTTCTCTTCTGAGATAAGTATTCTGTTATTATTTGCCATGAATATTATTTCAAATGATAGTAATATTAAAGCATTTTTGTACTTTCTTGAGTGTTCCCAGAATTAGACTACTCTTACTGCCTTCAAAGCTAACATCCTTTTTTTTCTTTAAAGATTTTATTTATTTATTTGAGAGAGAGAATGAGAGAGAGAGCACATGAGAGGGGGGAGGGTCAGAGGGAGAAACAGACTCCCTGCCGAGGAGGGAGCCCGATGCGGGACTCGATCCCGGGACTCCAGGATCATGACCTGAGGTGAAAGCAGTCGCTTAACCAACTGAGCCACCCAGGCGCCCCAAAACTAACATCCTAATCCGAACCCACCACCCTCTTTTGCCCAGATTATGACGACAGTCTCCCAACTGGTCTCATAGCATCTGCCCTTGCTGTCAAGAGGATACAGTAGCCACAGCTGTCTTACAGGTCCTACTACTTCAACACCCTGCAATGAATCCCCATTTCGTTCACAGAAAAAGCTGAATGTCTTTTATTTATTTTTTAAAAATTTGTTGAGGTTTGTGTTATGGCCCAGGATATGGCTTATCTTGGTAAACATCCATGGGTATGTGAAAACATTGTTTGCTCTGCTCCTCCCGGGTCTTCATATATAGAGCACTCTGTGTATCCTGTTGGCTGATGTGTTGTTCATATTTTCTATATCCTTGCTGAGTTTCTATCTAGTAGTTCTTTCAGTTGCTGAGAAGAGGGTGCTAAGGTCTCAACTATAACTGTGAATTTGTTTATTTCTCTTTTCACTTCAGCTTTTGCTTCATGTTGTTTGGTTCATACACATTTGGGATGGTTATGTCTTCCTGGCGGATTGATTCCTTTTGAATTGAAGCCATTTCTATTTCAGATAATTATTGTTATTTTATTACTGCCACCTGATTATTTGTTTGCTGTCACATTTTTCAGTTAAGTAATTTCCATTTGGTTTGTTTTATGACTTCTATCACTTTGCCGAGATTTTCTTTTTTTTTTATTTAAGGCAATTTGTAATTGTTGAATCATTTTTATTTTAGTTGCTTTAAAATCCTTGTCATATAATTCCAACATCTGATTCATTTTGCTATTGGTGTCAGTTAACTGTCTTTTCTCATTCAAGTTGTGATTTTCATGGTTCTTGGTAATTTTTGAACATGTCCTGAATATTTGGTTATTATGTTAGGAGACTCTGGGTCCTATTTACATTTTTTTTTCTATTTTTGCAGGCAGTCACCCCGTTTAGGTTTAGTATCCGGGTCCCCATCTATTTTCATGGGCTGTGGTTTCAATGGCAATCACAGTGCTATTTTGGTCTATTTGGTTTATCTTGTGACACTGGGACTCCTACTGGTCCCTGCAAACACTGCTTAAGAGGTAGAGGAAGCTCACCTAGGCCGGTCTGCCTGGTGCCTCTAGACAGGGAAGAAGTCTTTGGCAGGAAGGGAGGAAGAGAACTTCCTGGGCCAGGTGCTTGCTGTGGTGGGATCTCTCTTACTGGTGTCTCTGGCTGGGGGAGGAGACTCTGAAGTCCTACAGGGAAGGAAAGAACTCCCTTGGCCAGAGGAAATTTGTGTGGCATGATCCCTCTTGCTGATGCCCCCAGGTAAGTGGTATCTCCGGGCCAGTGAAGGGAACTTTAGAGGCAAAGAAACTTCCTAAGCTGGGGCTACTTGTGACACCGTCCCACTTGTTGGTGCCCCAGGCAAGAAAGTGTCTGTGGGTGAGGGAGAAGAGTCTCAGGTCTGGCAGGGAAGGAGTGCCTTGGCTATTTATTCTCTGTGGGACTTCTGATGCATCCCTCTTGCCGGTTATACCAGCCACACCTGACTTTGTTGGTGAGAATTCTGTTTGCTCCAGAAGAGAGATGAGCCTACCTGGATGCTTCCTGTTGCTAGACTGGGAGTCAGAAAATGCTAGACCTGGGCCACCTTCTTTTGGGTGGAGGGCTGTAAGATGCCTGTTCTGTCACTCCTCCAATCCCCTGATGTCAAACCAGTTTGCCTTCCTCTTCCCACCTTTTGGACTTCTCCTTTGATTTTGTCTTTTGCATTATTTCTAAGTTTCATGGTTGTCAGGAGGAGGAGGAGAGGAGTTGTCAGGGAGGAGCAAGGAGAGGCCTGTCTACGACATTTTGTCTGAACTGGAAATCCATAGTCTTTTTGGTGGCCTCTGGGTCTTGTGTGACACATCCTCTGTGATTTCTCTACTCTCATCCCTCTACTCTGCCTCCTGCTCACTCTTGTCCAACCCCACTGTCTTCTTTTCTGTTTTTGAGCATGTCAGACATGTTTCCACATTAGGACCTTCCCATTAACTGTTCCCTCTTCTTAGAACTTTCTCTCTCCAGATATTTGCTTGGAAAAACTCTCCAGTTTTTCTCATTTCTTTGCCCAAATGTCATCTTCTCAAAGGACTCTGCTCTGTCCAACACCCCACCACTCAATTCTTTAGCATCTTAGAGATAAAAAGACAAAGCTCAGTGGTTTTGCTTACTATGGTAAGAGAGAGTTGTGCAGCTCACATACTCTTTCCAAACAGAGCAGAGAGCAGACAGTCACATTAATCTTATCTAAAGTTTTGGGGAAATTGAAGTTTGGGGATTGGCAGGATTTCAGAGGCACAACTTTCATCAGGAGAAGCAAGGTTACTGCATGTTGATTAGTGGGTAGGCACTCAGAGGTATGTTTTATTTTTTTTATTTTTTTATTTTTTTTTAATGAGTTCCTTCCTGATTGGCTGACTTTTAAGAAGCAAGGGACTGACACTATGGTTGGCTTGTAAAAAAGCATGTTCACAGAGGTGAGTTGTCCTTATTCATTGAACATTGTCTTGTTACCAGAGCTATAGAATCACCAGTCTTTTCCTAGCAGTGTGTACCTTTTTTTTTCTCACCCCCACTCAATTAGTCTCATCCTACTCTACCTTTCCTCCCTGTTGTACTTACCACCTTCTAATGTAATAGATGTTTACTTATTATGTTTAGTGTTTGTCTGTCTTCCCTTGCTAGAATGGAAGCTCCACCAGTTGGGCATTACTGATTGTTTGTGTCCTGATAAACCCTACTTTTCTAGAACACTTCCTGGCACATAGTGAGCACACAATAAATATTTGTTGAATTATTAAATGTTTGGACAGTACCCACCCCAAGCAAGCCTAGAAGAGGCCAGATAGGTTTATTTCTGTACTTTTTCTTCCCTCCTTGGACAATCCTGTCCTGCCTGCAAATATATCTTTCACTGTGATGCACCACTGATATGATATGAATATATCTTTGTTACATTTTTTATTCTCAGGGGTATATACTTTTTTAGTTTGAATCTCATTTGAAGGTACATCCAGAACTTGGGGGCTCTCTTCAAGAATAAAGAATACAAAATTAAAAATACAAAAAGGTGCTTGGAAAGAGCCCATGCAAATGGAGCTCTGACTCTTTAGCTACATTAATTCCAGCTCTCATGGTGGGATACAAGGCATCACTCCTTTTTCTTATCGTTGTGGAGGAATTTCAGACAGTAGCAAATAAGGGAAACACTGATGTTTTCCTAGGGTAAGCTATGATGTCAGTAATAGACCAGATTAAACTAAACGGTAAAGCAAAAGCAAAAAACAACAACAAAAAAAGGTAGTTTGATTCTGTCAACATAATACAAATTAAAGTGATTTACCTAAACCATTTAGTTTGACAGGTTAACTTTGGCTGCCACCAAAGCTAGCACTTGATTCTCTGCTGAGACAAGGATTTTCTTTAGCTTCTGACATGCAACCCAAACCTTCCAAATTTTTTGTTAAAATCAAAAGAAGGCTGGAACAGAATTACACTGTTTGAGGCAAATAGCAATCTGAGGGAAAGGAGAGGCTGAAGATACTAATGTAGTATCCACAACCTCAACTGAGTTTCCATTTATCTCTTTCCAACACCTCATTGTCTATCCAAATAGTCATGTGGTACTTCACTTAATTACTTGTTAGATGTTAAGTCTTTTCCAACTACACTGTGAACTTCATAAGAGCAAGGGCCCCTTCCAATCCCTTCCTGCTTTCTCCCCAGCACTGGCAATGTGTCTGGCACATAAAAGAGCTCAATTAATAATTGTTTTGTGGATTCGTTTTATGAATGAATAAATTAATTGAAGAAAACTTGGCTCGCTTTAGAATCCTCCACTTGGCAGAGCATCTCCCTATTCTTCTTTTCTGTATTTCCCTTATTTCTACATCAATAATTCCTTCTGCTCCTTATACCCAAGGCTAGAAGACTTAACTCCCTTTCTGGGAAATTCCCTAGTAGCAGCTGCCTTAATCAGAACCAGTTTGACTACCAAGACATCTTGTCTGTACTTTGTCCTACCTCTCACCTTCATTTCCTTTGAATTATATTAATAATAAATGCAGAGCAAGATAAATGAAAAATATTAAGACATACTCTCTTTACATAATTTGAGCATACATTTGACCAACTAAGTGTAAAATATTTGATATTTTCATGTGGAAATCGGTGACTTATGGTCTCTGATGTTGGTGCTTTTGTTTATTTAACACACTTTTCATAGTCATGTTACCGGTAATTTTAGAGGTCCCAGAGTCAGAAATATTTCTCTTCCCTGGGTTCAATAATTCTTTCATCCAAAGGGCTGAGACCTGTATCACTTGCTTCTTCATTGTTTAGCTACAGAGGAAGTTTTTATGAAATGTCCTTTCTATTTCCAGAATGTATATTCAATACTAGAAAACCT
Organism: Phoca vitulina; assembly: GCF_004348235.1. NCBI lineage: Eukaryota > Metazoa > Chordata > Mammalia > Carnivora > Phocidae > Phoca > Phoca vitulina. The sequence goes on from NW_022589709.1 coordinate 45,972,656, forward strand.
GCTGGGAATTGTGCCAACAATTAAGCTATTATTTCTTTTAAAGAGCCTATTCTATTGCATGTGGCTTTAAAATGTAACTTCTTTAAAACTTGAGTTCAAATGACCACCTCTCCTTTCACCAAATTGCAGGGACTTTGGAATGCTATGAATTCATGGCTCATTCTGTTCCCAGTAAATCTGGCCCAGGACAAGTGTCCTCTTCAACATCCCCTGTCCTTTGTTGTCATCCCTCTTCTCATTATCTTTCTGATGCCCACCTTTATTTCCTGCCACGGACATTCCCTGTGATCACTCAAGCATATGTCTCCCCTCTGGGAGGAAGCTGATGAGAATTAATCTTTCATAAATGTGATTATGGATGATAATAAACTCTTCTCAGTAAAGATGTGCAGCTTAGCAGGACAGTTTTAAAATATTATCACTTTGCAGATACAGCATTTTATTTTATTTTTAAAGATTTAGTCATTCACTTTAGAGAGAGAGAGAGCATGAGCAGGAGGGGCAGAGGGAGAGGGAGAGAGAATCTCAAGCAGACTCTGTGCTAGGTGCAGAGCCCGATGGAGGGCTCGATCTCAGGACCCGGAGATCACGACCTGAGCCGAAACCAAGAGTCACATGCTCAACTGACTGCACCACCCAGGCACCCCACAGATACAGCATTTTAATAACCACACATGATTTCACCCAATACTCACAACAACCCTGTGAAGGAGAAGATGTGGCTAGAAACACTATCCTGCTTTTGTAGATGACAACACTATGGTTCCAAGAGGCTAAATGATTTGCTGAGGGTGACGAAACAAGTAGAAGCCTGATCTGGAACTAGGCTGAGTTGAGATACTCTTGCATCTTTCCACCACAATGAGGTTGTCAGCATTGGACATGATCAGATGATAAAATTTATGCACAGTGACCAGCCATCAGGAGGGACTAAGGGCACATCAATCTCTCAGTCCTATTAAGCCCTTCCCTCATCCCTGGAGTTCTCTTTTGCTTCTTTGACTCCACTTCCCCTTCTTCCCCTCCCTGACAGCATCTGGTAGTTTCCTATGCAGATTACTTTTCCATTATGTGGCCCTTGGAGCCCCCATGGTTTTTGACCCTCATTTCGGGGCACTGGTTAAACATACACATTCCTCTCCTTCCAGAGCAGGGAACTGGGATTCTGTACATTAAGTAAGTGTCCAGGCAAATCCTATGACTTCACACATTTGGGAGACTGAATAATGTGAGAAATATTTGTTAGCTGATTAATTAATAGATCGATGTGTAGATATTCAACTACTTAATTAATTGCTAATATGCACACTGAACTTCGGTATTGGGTTTTAGAGAAAGTTTAAGCAGAGAAAATCTGCACTGAAACACACCATCAGTTAAATATGAAAGAAACTCAAAGAAAATGTGAATTTATTATGCAGTTGACTTCTAATAACCTTTTTTTTCTTTTTGAAAATAAGAACCATGGGGAATGGAAGCATTAATATTCATAATACGTATTTTTGGAATTTCTCATTTCTAATACTATTAAGGAACATGTCCCACCTATCTTGAGAGCAAGGCAAGCAAAGGAGGATTGGGGGCCTCTCAGAATGGCAAAGGAGATCAAATAGAAAAAAATCAAGTGAAAGGAAACACTGATTCTCAGATTTTAATGAACTCTCATAATCAAAGTTTGAATCCCCTCTAGATTAATTGAGTGTTCCAAAAGGAAGATTTAAAAAGGCTTTCTTTTTTTTTTCTTTTTCTTTTTTAACTGATTCCTTAGATCTTGTGGTTAGCAAATAGGTCTTGCCAATTTTGATAAATTAGTTGCAAATGAATCAGAAACATGTGGACTATATGTATTCATATTTTAAATAGGGGAAAGGTACTTGGAAAATATACTTGGTCAATGCCAAAGTCTAAATATTTCAAAAATAGTCTGTGGTATTTTCAGAAAACAAAACATTTCCACTCTGTCAGCAGTCTAACTTCAATGTATTTATATAATGCTTATTTAGCCTTAAACCCAAATTAACAGAAAGGTTCATATTGCAAAATAGCTAACATTTTTACAAACTCGTGAGCACTGACTTGGCTGGTCTCTCCTATTCTTAGTCAATCACACACTCTAATGTTCAGTTATTTTTTCCTCACATAGTATGAGACAGGAACAGCCCAAAGGTAAGCTCAGTACACATCCATTCCTACTTAGATCTTCCTCCTGGTTGGTGGATCTTTAATAAATGCATAAAACATACGTACCATTCTGCATATATTCTTTTTTTAAAAAAGGATTATTTACTTATATAAGAGAGAGAGAGCTGGGGGAGGGGCAGAGGAGGAGGAGAGAGAGTCTCGAGAGAGTCTCAAGCGGGGCTTGATCTCATAATCCTGAGATCATGACCTGCACCAAAATCAAAAGTCAGAGGCTTAACTGACTGCGCCACCCAGGAGCCCCTCTTCAATGTATGTTCTTGAAAGAATAACCAGGAACACACTAAGTTAATATAATGCTGAAATATAATACACGGCAATTAAATCATAACTGTCATCGTACAGCTATGGCGACATCATAGAAAGAAGGATAGCATTTTATCTGGTGACTATCAGACTCAGTTTTTCCTTTTTTTTTTTTAAAGTAGGCTCCATGCCCAGCATGGAGCCCAATGTGAGGCTTGAAATCATGATCCTGAGATCAAGAACTGAGCTGAGATTGAGAGTCAGACAGATGCTTAACCGACTGAATCACCCAGGTGCTCCCATAGATAACCAGTTTTTCCATTTTTAATTTGTCACATAATGTTCTTTTTATATCCAGCCCAAACAATCAAGTATTAACATTGAGGTATTTTTTTTTCTGAATTATCAGTTATTTTACCTATGTAACACATGCATTTTTAAAAAATTGGCAATACTGGGGCGCCTGGGTGGCTCAGTCGTTAACCATCTGCCTTTGGCTCAGGTCAGGATCCCAGGGATCGAGCCCCGCATCGGGCTCCCTGCTCAGCGGGAAGCCCGCTTCTCCCTCTCCCACTCCCCCTGCTTGTGTTCCTGCTCTCGCTATCTTTCTGTCAAATAAATAAATAAAATCTTTTAAAAAAATTGGCAATATTGATGCCAAATAACAGTAATCCTGAATATTTGATCAGATGATACAAATACTCAGGAACTTCAGTTATTTACATTAGAAAAAAAATACAGCCCCATTATATAGAGAGATTACGTTTTAAATGACTATATAAGATAAAAATTTCATGCAGTCAAAACTGCCCTTAAATTCCCTCATTTGGTCATCAAGGGCAGAATGCATTTTATTGCATACTATTGCTCTACAGCAATTCTTCAGCACATTAGTTTGTGACCTGCTGAACTAGACTCAAGGAAGGAACAAAGGAGAGCTATTGTGCAAAGATTCTAACAGACAGATCCTTCGGCCTTTAAAATACCCGTGAAAAGAGCCATGGACTAAAATGGTAATGGGTAGAACATTCCAAAGTGCTCCTCCTTCCTGCAGGCCTTCTTTCCTTGACTCACTTTTTATTGTTTGGCTTTTATAACCTTAACACCTGTTAACAGAAATGTTTGGGGTGTGCTCGGAGGCGATAATGAGGTTTCATCTTAGAGATGGTCAGTTTCTAAAGACAAAACTTCAGGTAGAGTGCATTTATACGGACCTTGCTGATCTAATTAACTTGACGGAGAAAGAAGTCTACAGAAATAAAGAAAGGTATTGCTGGTGGGGTTATCATCATTTTAAACAAATAAACAAGAAGAAAATTCATCCCAGAAAATGAAGTCGTGTTAGGAACATGGGCGCTGGAAGAAGCCAGTCAGAGGATCATGAAGGAGAACACTTTTCAAGCTTTCACATGGGCACAGATCATCTGGAAGTCCGATTCAAAAGCAGATTGGGGCCTGGGATTTCACATGTCTGACAAGCAACCAACAGGTGCCACGCTGCTGGTCCCCAGACCACACTGAGCAGCAGGGATGTAAATCGCCCTCCCAGGGTCAGCACGCAGTGGTCCCCAGACCACACCACACTGCAGGTGAGGATTAAAGAAGGAAAGCCAGGGCCCACCAAAAACCACACAGCAAACAATAACAATACAGTGATCTATGATTTTAACACACCATAAACAGCCCTTACTCTCCATATTTGTAGACAAGGATTTTTCTATTCACATTACCGAATCCGATACTCCACAGAAACCAGATAGAGGGTTTTCTTCAGAAATGGGGGCCCAATGATGTAGAGAGATTATGGAGCACATGCGGTGTGGTATTTTTATGTCTGTGATGCTAACAAAGAAGACAGTGACACCAACTTGTGAGCACCAGAAGTTTCTAAACCTTTTACATGAGGAAGCAACCCCTTCGCCTACTGAGTTGCTATTACTGTTTAATTTTAAGCTTCATTTTTATGTTTAATATGGTTATGTTAGGATTATGGATTAGAACAAAGTGAAACCATGACCAAACAAAGAAAACTCTTATATTTTGGTAACTTTGTTAAGACAGCCCCTCAATACACAAACAGAACAAAACAATCCCATAATCATCAAACCTGCTATCAGAATTCAGTGGATTGTGGTGACTGAATTTACTAACCAGTTCAATCAGAACAGTTAATCCTCCTCAAAGTTCTAACACTCCTCTTTTTAGGAGTTTTTCAAATGAGTGAGTCACAAGCCCCAAGCCAGTAACTTGACAGAAAATTATCAAAAAGATTTTGCTAATTCAATTTTTCTGGAAATGGAATTTTAGAGCTACTTTACTAAAGCCTGTAACATTGGAGATAACTCAAGAGATCTGAAAAGAACAAAAAAAGACTCTCAAGAAACAACGGAAATAATACAAAAAGAAAAAAAGGATTTATGTAGAACAGTTATTAAATGTATAGTGTCATATAAATTCTAGGGAAGAAGATCTGTTCTGACAACTTCCAATGTTAGATTGATTAGAAAAATTTTGGAACATTACCAAGTTCTGTGAAAGGCATGGGAAATAATTTCAAAGGAAAGGGGGGAAAAAAAAAACCCTGTCCTCCTCTGCATTGAAGAATATTACAGTATAATAACAGACCAAAAGTTTCTGGACACTTGCCAGGTGTTCCATGGAAGAAGAAATAATATGCAACAATATGTGTAATTATAACAGATACCAACCAGTTCGACCAATGTTTACTGCCAATGTCAGGTGGTTTGAAGGACCCAGGAAGTACCAATGCAAACGAATTTCTTGCATTCACTTTTTACTTCTGTATAAAAAGGAATGGTAAATTGTTTTTATCACATCTGATGAATAAACCTGATTTTTGCCCTTTTCCACCTTGCCTGCTATAAAAGTATGTAAAAAAATGAAAGGCAATGGCTTCCATGACTACTTACTCAGATGCCTCACAGCCTTAAACTTAGGGAACTCATCTGAACTCAGCACAAGGAAAGGCTTAGCCCTGTTTAAATAGATTAAGGATGTATCTTCAGAAATGGGCACCCTCTGTCTTCCTCCACTCAACGCCTGCAGCGGCTGGAGAATCAGGGTCCTGATGGAAAGATACTGGAACTTTGTGGGGTTAGAAACAAGTTTGAGAACTACTTCCTACAGGCTTACTTCCTGTTTCTTTCTTTCTTCTTTCCTGACCTCATTGCAGAAGGGACAATTAATTATACCTTTCAGTTCATGGAACATAATAATCATTGTTGCAAGCAAACTGCCTTCCTTCCCTCCTTTTTCCTTCCTTCCTTCCTTTTCTTTCCTCTCTCCTTCTTTATCCATTTCCCCTTATCTTCATTTCTTTCCATCCCATAGTCAGTCTCTCCAATGCTCTTTTTTTAAAGATTTTATTTATTTATTTGAGAGAGACACAGAGATAGTGACAGAGATAGCAAGAGAGAGCACGAGTTGGGGTGGGGGGGAGGGAGAAGCAGACTCCCCGCTGAGCAGGGAGCCCAGGACCCTGAGATCATGACCTGAGCCGAAGGCAGACACTTAACCGACTGAGCCACCAAGGCGCCCCTCTCCAGTTCTTTTTTTGTGCATCTTTTGTTTGCAGTTTTCTTGCAAAATGAGTATTGCTGTTCTGTGCGCCTGTATGTAAATTGCTGTGTGTTTTACCTTTTGCCCTTAAGCACCATAGTCTTAAGATATATTCATATTGCTATGCATATATTGAATCCACCGCCCCTAACAGTTACACTCCTGATGTGTATCCCCCACACTGTCACGGTGATTTATCTATCACAAGTTCCTCCTCCTCTCTGCCACACATGTAATGCTGCAATGGACATCCTTCTACATGGCCTCTTGGGTCTGCGTGAGAAACTGAAATATATGCCAACAATGGAGTGGCTGGAGGTTTCCAGTCTAAGAGAATGTCTTCTCCAGATCATCCAAGACCACTCCAGCTATTATTTGCCACTCAAGATTTTATTCCTACAGCTTTAAATAAGATAATGGATAGGGACATGGATGTTTATTTATTTATTTATTTATTTATTTATTTATTTATTTATTCTTCTGTCACTCATTCAACAGTTTACTGAATACCTACTATGTGTATTTGATGGTATAAAGATGAAATGTCCTATCCTTCACCTTATATAGCCTTATATACATAAGCCATTTTTGCAGATGGGCAAAATATGGCTGAGGTCATGTGATTAATTAGTGACAGAGTTAGGATTTAGAAAAAAGTCTAATTCCAGATCCCCTAGAGAGAATAAAATAGAGAGAATATTGTCTCTATGGGAAAAACATAACCTTGCTCTCTTGAGGGTGGGAAATGAGGGAAAAGAGATATTCTTCCTCAGAAAATTCACACACACAGCTCTTGATTTGTCAGTGGAAAATAGTACCTCGGCAAGATGAGTCTCTAACACAAGAGTTCTGACACAGTGCTTCTGGGATCCAGAGAGAAGACTGGAGACTCTGAGGCCCAGGCCAGTGTTCTCAGTGGAAGCCAAGCAGGGAGGATCTGGCAACAGAAGCTTATAAAAGAGGAAGACTCTCTTTCCAGATGTCATATCTCCCTTTCCTCAGTACTTTTAAAAATACAAGTGCCAGTAGAAGGTACACAGTGCACAGAGCAGCACCATGAGAATGAAGTGCCCTACTCTTCCCTTATCCATGGTTTCAGTTATCCGTGGTCAACTGTGTTTCTGAAACAGATGATCCTCCTTCTAACGGACCCTCAGAAGCTCGGCAGTAGCCTACCGCCACATCACGAGGCATCTCAGTAGTCTCACATCGTCACAAGAAGAAGGGTGAGTACAGTCCAGTAAGATACTGGGAGACAGACAGACCACATTCACAGCACTTTTATTACAGTATATTGTTATAATTGTTCTATTTTACTATTAGTTGTTGTTCATCCCTTACTGTGTCTAATTTATAAACTTTATCATAGGTATCCATGTGTAGGAAAAAATATAATATATACATATATGAGGTTCAGTACCATCTGTGGGTGCAGCCATCCACTGGGGGCCTGGGAACAAATCTCCCAAGGATGGGTGGGGGGGACTATGGTAGCCTGAATGACTCCCATTAAAACACAAGGAACACATGCTGGAATGGGGAGGGTTAAAGAAGTAGCAACCATTTCCAGTTTAAGAACTCCCAAAATCAGAGGGTCTCAACTTTTTCTAGCTTGATATCTTATAAACATAAAAAGCATTTCAGTGATGTATTATGACAATGGTTGTTCACTTAATATTAGTTTCAAGTGAAGTATATAATAGCAAAACCTACAATGAATTTAGTAATACTTTAATTTGTATCTAACATTTTACAAATACCAGTATTTATTTTTGCTTTATGATTTTATCTTATTATTTATTATGTTATTTTTGAAAAGCTCAGAAAAGCTCAGGGGTGACTTGAATAGTAACAGTGGGGTACTCTTGGCTTCTTTTTTGGTGTTTTAGTATAAAAAGAACCCGACTGCTTCTCTGCTCACTGCAGCCTGCTTAATATCAAGGGCTCCGATGTATCCAGTGCCTCACCAGAATGGTGGCTAGTGGCTGCGGCTCAGGAAGTGACCCCCAGACATTTGCTTTGCCCCAGTGACTGCCAGGCTGCTTCCTCGTGGCTTCCCCAGCCTGGTCGCACAGGTGGTCATGCTACTAGAGGCTTGGGGAGATTCTGGGTGCTCTGGGGACTCCAACAGTGTGACCATGAGTGGGAGAGTGGACTTCCCAAGACAGGCTTGCTCACCAGTGTCTGGGCTTGCTGTGGGAAGACCCAGGTGGTGGTGGATGGCTTCCCAAGAGTACTCAGCACTTCTGTAGGAGATGTTATTGGAAGTGGAGCCCAGGATGCAACCGCACTAGTCATGAGCGGCCAGGAATGAACAGCTGGAGGGGATAGCTGCCATGTTCTTGCTTGTGGGCTGATGGAAACCTCGGTGTATGATTATGCATGATAGGGACTGAGGAGTGCTAGACCACCCAGACCATTTGCAAAGGAAGTCTCTTTGCTGGAGGCTGTTCTACCACCAACAAATGTGCATGCGCTCAGGGTGCATATTTATTATACTATGTGTTACTCATTGCCCTTATAGCCTAAAGCCTATGGTTAATGCTTGATGAGCATTTAGATTCCCAAACCCTTATAATTATTTACTCTCTCCAGCCATCTACAAGAGACCATGTCCTGGAAACCACTATTCTAAATGCCCCAAATCAGTGCTCCTAGTTGGGTACTTAACATACCACCTTGTACTGATAGTCTTATGTTATATATTTTTTTTATGTTAGCATTCCTCATCTCCTTCATGTGGATTGTTAAATCTTTGAAAAGAGAAATCAATTATTACATTTTAATACCCAGGATGTTTAGGAGCAGTAACAGTGCTTTGCAGAAAGCCTTGCTAAACAGGAAGAAAAAAAAATTATTAAGCACCCACTCAGTGCCAGGAATTGTGGCAAATGTTTTACATTTATAGAGGACATTGAAGTTAACTCTACAACTTCCATTCCAAACCCTTCCTTTGTGCAGCAACAAAGGAATGGTTTTTAAACAGTGTAATTCCATCATAGTAATCCCATTCCCTTGTCTCTGAGGGATTCTGAGCCCAGGTTTAAGCTAATCAGAGCATTGCACTCACCTAATGAGTCACTAGATTAAGGCTGGGCATAAGACCTCAATTGGACAATCAGATTGAAAGGAAAGTGTTTTTGTTTTTACCATTTTGGGGGATGGAGACAAAGCTCTGGACAGCAAATTAATGGAAAGATCTAGATCCTTGATGTCACAGAGCCATTAAATCAATCCACCAGACCTAAACGGCTCTGCGGCAGGTATCTTCCATCTGTCTCCCATGTCTATCGGCTACCTTCCTCGCCCCGCTCTCTGCTCTGAAAGGCTGACTTGTATGAACCTGTGTAAATGGGCTCTCTTTCCTCTGGCTCCCAGTTGGCTCTAACCAATGGGGAACACCAGGAGGACACGGAGAGGAGGGAGAAGAGTAAGGTCAGCATTTATTTATTCTGAGACAATGTCCTATAGTGGGAACAATCTCTTCTGTGAGATAATAGATCCCTTTAATATCTAAACTAGTTAGAGTTTTGTTTTCAGTTCCAGTAAAAAGTGTCCTACTGATATATATATATATTATATATATATATATTATATATATATATATAATCCCATATAGGTAGCCTTAGAGGAAGTTAAGGTTTTATACACACACACACACACACACACACACACACATACATACATACATACCATATACATATACATATAATCCCATATAAGGAGCCTTAGAAAAACTTAAGGTAGCATTATTTCCATTTTACTGCAATAGAACCAGGGCCCAGAGAGGTTGCCTATCTTGGACAAGGAGCTGAAGGAAGCCTGCTTTTTTTAAGTTTAGAAGCTGATTTATGTTCACTAAATGCTCTATTTTAGAATTATTGATTTCACTTTTTAAAATTTACTAAATGTCTTTTAAAAACTTTCTTAACCAATGATCATAATCAAAAAATAGACTCATTTAACCTTTTATATAGGTTTTAATTGATGCTGGATGCCATGTATATTCTCCTTTATCACTTAATCACCCTTAATCTGTGAAGATTCTGAAATAAACTAGAATATAAAAATAGAGGAGCCAATTTGCCTTCTATTAAAGGACACCTTGGGATACATCCTAAAAGCTTTTAAAAAAAAACCACGCACCTATTTAGAAATAATTTGAAACTTACAATAAAGTTGCATAAATAGTACAAAGTACATTCCTATATTCTTCACCAAGATTCTCCTACTGTTCGTATTTTGCCCGTTACTCTTCCTTTCTCTCTCCCCACCCCCTCTGTGTATATGTATATATATGCTGCATATCTGTATATATGTCTCTTTACTTCTAAATACTTCAGTGCGTATCTCCTGAGAACAAGGACTTTCTCTTACCTAACCACAGTACAGTTATCAACTTCAGGACATTTAACATTGAATACTTTAATCTCTGACTAATATTTCAATTTTTCCAATTGGCCCAATAATGTTCTTTATAGCATTTCCCCCTCCATAGAGGATCCAGTCTAAGATCACATGTTGCATTTGTTATTCATGTCTCTTTAATTTATTTGAATCTGGAAAAGTGCCTCAGCCTTTCATTGACTTTGATCACAGTGTCATTTTTGAAGACTTCAGCCTCACTCGTCCCTTTTAAATAAAATGCTCCTAATTTTTTTCCTGATGTTTCCTCACGATTAGATTCAGTTTATACATATCCTGTCAGACGACTACCTAGCTGAGGTTGTGTCCTTCTCCGGATATTGCACCCAGAGGCACCCAAGGTCCGTCTGCCTTTCCTTGATCACTTTAATTGTGACCACCTGGTCAATGTGTTGTCTGATTTCTCCACTATATAGGATGGAGGCCTGATTTTTAAAATCAGGATTTGTTAGACTGCAATGCACTGCGCCTGGCTGCTTCCTGTTGATTTTGATTCATCTGCTCTTTTTGAGAACCTTAGTGCAGCCATTATTTGCTGACTCTAATTGACGAGAGTTTTCTTTCTTAAGCAAAGTCTGGGCAAGGGAAGTTACAATCAAAGGATTTCTACAGCTTCTGACTTGTTTTCAATTCCTAGCAATTGGCCTCTCACTATTTAATTAAATAACTGTTAAGGGAAAACAAGTCTCTCGATTTGCCGAAGCTCTTTTCTTGCTGGCCACATCGCTTTTAGGGTATCTCACCTTCTCTGTAAAAGAAGTGTCTTCTCTGTCCGTTCAGACCTAAGGAGATTTGTTATGGCAAATTGCTTTGTTCCCAGAAGCAGCTTTGGGAGGAGGGAGCCCAGGGTGGGAGGGCACTCAGGGCGGGTTATGCAGTGGTCAGTCTTCTTCCACATCACTGGGGTTCTAGTCCACCCCGACAGTGCTAAAGGTCACATCTCCGATATCTCTCACTTTATCTTTCTTGAAGGATTACCAAGGTAGCTGGGAAGACAGTGAACTTTGGGCAGGCTTTGCAGGTGAGTCTCTGGGCTCATGTGAAATCTGGAGGTAATAGCTTTAGGTAAACAACTGATCCTAAAACCAGTTCAATTGGTTGTTGAGTCAAAATGTATCCTAGGCCTCAGAGACCTTTAGAGAAAGCAAAGCCAAACTCCTTACCTGTAATTACATTCTGTTGATTTGTCTGAAGTTATTCCCTTTTGTCACTTTAGGGCTGCACAAAGCTCCCAAGAGACAATGACGGGCATTGTTGGTGTACACAGTGCTGGTGTAATAGCCAGCGAAGTAAAGCAAACTTGTGGTCTGTGCATTTCACTGCAGGACACAAATCATGCAGCAGAATCTGGCAACTATTATGAAGCCGAAATAAGCACATCTAGTCACAGAACAAAGCAGCCAAATTATGTATTTAACGTAATAATAATTATAAAAGCTTCATAGGCATCATTTTGAACTCTCTGCTGCCATGAGTCCTGAGGGCTTCCTTCAACTAGGGGGAACACTGAAAAATGAACAGTGACAGGAAGCTGGGGTGGAGAGCGGGTTCAGTCATTAGTTTTCTTTTGTGTGTGAGCAATTGTTTTAAAGTTCAGTGCAATGCTCAGTGTATCACTGCTGCCACAAGTTACCCCTTGGATAGTTTACTCCGAGTGCCAGCTTCTCTGGGGTACCTTCTGGATTTTCCAAGTGGTGCCATCAAACAATGATTATTCTTCTTCAAGAAATTATCCAGAGTGGCTTGTAACATGACAGACATGTGGTTTGAATTTTGTTATAAACACAGAACAAAGGGCCTGGGAGTGTTTCTTTTCATTATCTGAGCTGTGTGGCTCTGAGGAAACATGAGACAGTTCATTATTCAAATGCGAATATTTTTTTTTTTTGCCTTTCATTTTCGGTTTTATTTCTGTATATCCATGACATTTCAGCAAGCAAGCTGCCTCCTCTAGAAGCACCATCTGCTTTTCTTTTCAACTGTGACACCATCTGAGAGAATACCTTCTCAGTCGAAGAAATACATGTGGGATGAGGGGTGTTAATTATATATATACATATATAGGTGTGTATCTGCGTGTGTGTGTGTGTGTGTGTACTTTGTTAGTTTTAATACTAGAGCATAGATGTATAATTCAAGAATTTGATCTGAGTAAGAAAACTAAGCAAAAATCTCCAACCCAACTTTTTCCCAGGTCTCAAATCCCTTCTTAGTGCAATAGGATATATATTCCATGAGCATGAGATTTTTGTCTGTTTGTTCCCTGGTGTAAGCTGGACTCTAGAAGAGTGTCTGGTATATAGTAGGTGCTAAATTAATAGTTGTTGAATGAAGTAGTTCCTGAGTAATTTTTGTGTGCTCAGCACATACCGGTCAGAAACTACTCTTCCTGGCTGTGGATGCTCCATGCCGTCCACACCCAGTGTGGTCATGAACCTCTTTTGCCCTGCATTAACATGTACTGGGATAGATGATGGTCTTGGGTGGGGATGCTTTCTCTAACTTGTGCTACATTTTCTTACCAGATGACGAAGAAAAGATGCTTTGACGCCATCTCCTATGAGTTGCCTGTCTGGGCTGCCAACTCTCTAGAATCACCTAAATTATCACCTGTGAGTGTCCAGCTTGAGCCCTAGTTTTAGGACCTTTGCTTCATTAATATGTGGATCATACAAGAAATCAGACCGTATTATCTACTGAGATGACTAGTATTAAGGTGCTACCATAAATCAGGAAATCTGTGAAAAATACCTTCCTAGGTACAAGTTTGTGCAGCATAACTGGCTAAGAAACAGCAGTGTCAGACTGGCCTGACATCCTGCAACTGGAACTGGATTATCTCATTTCAGCAGAGATTTCAGAAAGAGGCAGGGAGCCAGATCAGCTGGTATTCAGGTTTCTATTGTGGAAAGGATTCATGTTCACATCTTGGACCTTTTCAGCCCACTCATAGAAAATCTGACAACAGCAGGCACACTTACTGGTCTTGACAGACTTGTAGAGAATACAGAGGAAGAGACTGAGGTCATCCATGACATCATTAAAGCCCAAAAGTTAATTGACATGGGAGGCAGAAACATGTGATACTATTTTTTAGGAGCTGCTCTAATGAGAGATTTTCAGTGATTCCCCATTCCCTGTAGAATAGAATCCAGAATTATAAGCAAGGCTCATAAAAATCATAGCTAAACCTATCTTCTTAGATGAAGTCTCCTTGCCCACCAGTAGCCACTAGAAGTGAGCTCGAGGACAGTCACCATCCATCCACTAAGCACCCCTACTGTGATGGCCACACCATGCTGCCTTGAATGGAATGCCCTCATCTCTGGTGGTTGAAGTTCTAGTAAAGGAGCTGATAATTTCCTCTGTAAACATATTAAATTTGAAGTACTGATGGTATAACCAAGAGGAATTGTGCAGTAAGGAGTTGGAGAGACAGCTCCAGAGAGAGGACTGGCTGGAGACTCAGCTTGGGGAAGCTTTTACCTCTTGATTGTATGTGAAGGTATGGGGTGAATGAGAACATAAAAAGTGAGCATGTAGAGCAAGAAAAGATGAGGACACCGATTTTATGGGAAAAGTGAAGAAACTGGTACCCATGAAGGATCTCCTGGGTTCTCTTAGACTCAGGAAATTAAGGAGCCCATGCTTTCTGCAATAATCTCTGCCCCAGTCCCACATCATGAAGGAACTTTTGCCCTCTTCAGCAGCTACCACAAAGATTGACCTGAAATATGACAGTCCCTTCTCTGATGTACAGACCAATTTAAATGGAAGGAGATTTCCTTATTTGAGATTCCCTCAGTAATTCATGCTGGGCAATAGCACGAAATTCTTCCCATTACAGGGCAAATTTAAAAGGCACCAACCAGTCGCAAGTAGTTATGATTTGATGTGTTTAAAAATATCTGGAACTCACTGGATGATAATAGTTTGTTTTTATAGTCATACAGTTCAAGTGCCCTCTACTAATTTTAAACAACACCTGGGTTTTAGAAAGACATTCAGAAGAGCAAAATTCAAAAGCAAAAAACATCAAAACCCTTCACTAGAAAAACCTGTCCATTTAAAAAAATTAGTTCAAAGTTCAATTCTCACCTGGTTCAAAAACAATTCACCTTATCCTTTGTGGGCTTTTAGAAGGGAATAGGCAGAGAAACAAAGGGAAAGCAGTAACATGTGTAAGTGATCACCAAAACATCAGCTCATTTCCAACTAAAAAAAAACATTCCTTGTACACAGGTCACCGAACACATCAAATCAAATGCAAGAGTTGAGGAAAGTCACAACTTACAGGGGAAAAAAATCCAGGAGAGATTTTTTTGCAGACAGATGGATAAGAAAGGGTAAGTTTCACTCTTGTGGACTCCAGCCTAGGCTGTCTGAAATAACCTGTTAATAATGTTAATAATAAATCACAAGATAACTCTGAAAACAACTATAGGGGGATTATGCCAAAGGGACTTTCTTCTAAATAAGAGAAGGGACTTTCCACAGAGTTAGTGAAAAAACTATCTAGTAGAGTGGAGGTTTGAGTCTTCCCACTGGAGGGAAATTCCTCTGCAAGGGTTTTCTTTTGTGGCTGTATTTTCATTGGAAATAGTTCCTTCTGGAGAGAATGAAGCCAGTTCACTCTTGAATTTGCATGCAAAGGTGAGATGAACAGGTGAAAAAAAAAAAAGAGCATTTTGTACTGAGGCCACATAAGAACATATGGAAAGGAGTCTGGCCCAGTGAATTTTGAGTTTTTCATCCACAGTTTCATTCATATGGTAGAACACTCCCTATTAAGCATAACTTTATGGACTGTTTCCCCCAGTAATGCAGCCAAAGTTGCTCAAAATCAATGATTCTTACGTTGGCTTCAACTGAACGGCTGTGAGAATTTTTTACAGCCTTCCAATTTTATCAGCATGCCCGCCCATGAGTAATCCATAAAGAGCCCACAAATGACCCAGGACAAATATCTGTCCAAAATAATCTCTGTCCTTTCTTCCATCTAAAAAACAAGAGTTGTGGCAAGGATCACATATTTGGTTTACTGCTGTGTTAAATAACCCCATTGCTTTAGGCTTCACAGGCTCTGTAACCCCTAGTATACCGAAACCTCCATGGTATGAAGGAAGATGAAGAGTAGAAAACTGCCATAAACAGCCTTGCTCAACTGGAGAGGAAGGGACAGAAAAAGTTATCAAAATAATAAATACAGGGCTCTTACTCCGAGCTACATACTGTGTTAGACTTGGTGGGTAATACAAGGAAGCTTAGGATAAAGTTCCTGGGCTTAGGAATCTCTCAATCTAATATAGTATCTGGAGAGAGTAGAAATACAGAGTCATTATTTGAAGCCTATATTTTGAACAAGTATATAATAAAAGGCCAAGGACTCAGCACCAAATATCCTAAATTAAGATGTATCATCCCCAGCTACCCACAGCTTGTATGGGGCAAAATTTACTGGAACACATGAGAACATCCCTAAATCTTGAAGGAAAAAAAAAAATAGATGCTTTACATGTACTCATTTAATCTTCATGACAGCCCTATAAGCTAGTACTATTGCCATTTCCATTGTACGGATTTGTAAATTGAGGCATCAAGGTTAAATAATGTGACCAAAGTCATACAGCTAACATGCAGCAGAGCTGGGATTATCCTACAGTGTATCTGAGCAGACCTAGACCCTAAATGAGTTATAAACGGTCCAGCGGTGAAGAGGAACCACGGATTGGTACTATAACTCATTGTAGAGCCTGGCAATTGTATTCAAATAAATGTATCTGTAATACTCAAATACATGAAGGAAGGTTCTTTGTGCTTCCTAAATAGGGTGGCTGGATAATTTAAACAAATACTCTTCTAGAGATGAACAGCTAGGGTTCCAAAAGATCTTTTCCCTTTTATTCTTACACATGAAGTACCCCTAGATAAATGAGTTGCTCTGATGTAGTGACTTCTCATCTATGAAAGCTGATATATTGAAAAAATTTTAAGTAGCAGTTTCTTGACCTAGAAGACTTCAGAGTCAGGGAGCATCAGATGGAAAGGGTTGAGGGAAAGGCCTAGATCAAAAGAAAGGGAAGGCAGCATTTACTAAGTAAGTGAATGGAAATGTTGTTTAGGGGAGAAGCCAAATGGAAATGTTGTTTAGGGGAGAAGCCAGCAGCAGATCAATAAAGACGTATATTTCAAGAACCAATTATCTATCCAAGCACTGTTTTAGATGCTGTGGGGGAAAATGCCATCATCCTGCCTTCGTGTAATCTACATTATTAGTGGGGAAACAAAACTAAAGCACTTAAAATGATTAGCAAGAAGCGCTAACCACAAGTCTGAAAGTTCAGGAAGGATATGAGAGAACATCTTCCTGACTTGAGTTTTCTGAGGAAGCAGAGCTGACTTCTTGGGCTTGGAAACACCCCTCAACAGTCTTCTGGGACTTTGCCTGAAGAGTCAGTAGAGAAAATCCAGGCCTGGGTGAGATGGCTTCTTCTCAACCAGTTTCACGGAGTGCCTCCCCTACGTCCATGGAAGGCAAACGGCTCTGTCGCCTGCTTGATTAAGTGCTTCGTCAGGCAGACAGGCTCCTGGGAACTGTATGCAACATTTTATTGCCTTTCAAAGCAGTTGTTTCTCATTGTATAGATGTGCCTGAGTGGATAAATAATCTAGAGTTTCAATGCCAAAGGCTAATTTGCCCTGGCTTGGGAAATATCTGCTTTGTGAACCCCTAAGCAGCATGAATTATATTGATAGGTTTGCATGTTTCTGGCTGACCACCAAGGGCCCCCCTTCCAGGAGGATGGGAAAGTGGTGGGATGAAGTTTTCTCACAGAATTTACCACTGACTCGAAAGTGACACGGCTACAATGAATACTCATCCTTCCCCATGCCATCTTAATTGGGTTGGCAACACGTATAATTACCATGATGGCAGAGGAACCCTGTGATGTCGAATGAAGGACGAGCTCCTTTGGCTATTTGCAGACAGCCTCAAAAAAAGTCATTTTCTCAAAGACCCGACCACCAGTGAACTCATTTGAGTAGAGGTACATTTTGCTTTGCTTGGGCTTCCATGGCTTTCAAAATGCAGTGCTTTCATGTCTTGGAAATAGGAATTTTTAGAAAGTGAATGCTAGCTAGTTAAAGGGATTTTAATCTATCTCTCTTTCAAATGCTGTTACTAAAGTTCAAAGCATATAAGTCTCTATCAATGGGTTGCAAACCACTGTAATGCAACACTTATCCAATTTGCAAGGATGTTAGTTAAAAAAAATTATTTTTTTCTCCAAGGGGGGAAAAAAAGCTTCACAGAGAGAGCCTACCCAGGAGTAAATTATAAAGCTCTCCCATGAACATCAGAGTTACATAAACTTAAATGTAATTACCACCTTGGTAGGAAAAGAGAGTCTTTATTTTTTACCTTTTCAGCAAGAGACTATCCACTCCTAGAAGTTCATGAAAGGTCATTGGCAGAATCTAACCTCTACTTTATGCAAACTACCAAAGCTAAATTATACATTTTTTAAGAGCCTGCTGAATGCTACGCAAAGGCTTCTTTACAAATGCCAATTTCCAGTCCAATCATCAATGAAACCTCAAGTCAATGTCAAATGCTTGCCAATAATATTGAGGTTCTTCAGTTAGATGCCTTTTACCCAAGGTAGGTTTCATTATCCCCCTCTGATTCCTCATAACCAGAGGGAAACTAAAGGAGAGTATGATGTTGAATAAAACTTGAAAAGTGCTTTAACTCTTCCGAAAATTAATGAGCTAGATTCTTTTGGGGGGTACAATCCCTCATGAGAATATATTATACATTTGCAATCTATATTAACTTACTCAGAATCCTGCGGCATCATTTTGTAAGTTATAGGCTTTCAGAGACTCTTGTATACATTTTTTTTTTTGGTCTGGATTAATAGGGAATGGTAATACTGCTCAAGGAAGTGGGGGAGCGCAGACTGTTCTCCAACAGCGGAGGTCAAAATTGTGAAACAGGTATTTGCTTATAGGATCCTCCTGAGACTGCCTTTTCTTCAGCTAGCTCTCTTGCTAGCATGCAATTCAACACCTTCTAGAGACACTCCTATGTTAAAGAAGCGTGTTTGTATGTATCCATTTTTGTACTCTGATTTGTCTAGCGTGCTTTTCGCTTGTTGGTTGAAAGTACTCAAGGAGACTGGGATTACTATTCAATTATTCAATCCCTAGGGCTAGACCTCTAGGTAGGGCCATGTAGGAACCTTTCTCTGATCCCTAGGGCTAGACCTCTAGGTAGGGCCACGTAGGAACCTTTCTCTGATATGCTTCAAATTACACAGGTCGGGCAACTTCTCTTATGATGAGTCCGATGTGATCTGAGATATTGCTGGGTTGATTGGGATAGCGGGGTCTCCTCCCTAAGGAGACAGTTTCTGTGAAGGGGGATAAGGAGATAGTTTGTATAAAGGGGGAATCAGGCTCATCCTTCCATGGAGGGAAATGAAAGTACATCTCGAAGCTTATGCTGTATGCCTGACCTGATAATATAAACTACTAAGAAATGCCTGTCTCTCACATTTTGGATAAATGGTGGATCTGGTCAATAGAGAATGGTTTTGTTTGTCTTTTTTTCCCCTCTTCCTGTGACATAGTGTTTGGAAGTGTTAATGTGATTTTCTTAAAATTTCCATTTTAATGCCAGGGAACAATTTCTTCCCTGGAAGTGTATAACTCAATATTTCTTAAAAGCCAAAAGAACAGAATGTGAAAAGGCTTTTCAAACTGGTTTCTATCTTAGCTGAAACAACAACGATAGTAATAATCATGATCATTATCTATTTCATTTGTATAGGATTTTATAGTTTATAAAGTACTTTCATGTACATTATCTCATTTTTTATATAACCAAAACCTTGCATAATACAAAATTAGCTGTTGCTTATGTCAAGGCATCCTGTGGGTTATTAGAAGCTGTAGGCCAGATGTTATGAATGGTGTAGTTTCTTGGCAGAGCACTGAAAGGTCCAAACTTTTGGGTAGACTCGAATGGTAGGATAATGAGAAGAAAATGTACTATAGCTTGCTTTGCTGAATAAAGGCACCAGGCCAGGGCAGGACCAACAGACGCAGAAAAATCTGTTTTGGGTTCCCAATGCCTTAGCTCAGGAATGGCAGAGATCCACTAGAAGTGGCAGCCTAGAAATCTACATGAGACGGGCAGTGAGGCCATGATCAGGAGAAGCAGGACAAAGTCGAGGAGCTTCCCACTCATAAATTCACACGAATTGATGAAAAAAGCTGCTTGCCAAGCAGAAAGACCTCTACTCTGTTCTATCACCATCAGCTTTATTCATTCATTTACCATCCTCTTTACATACAATTATTGTGTCAGGCATTCTGCTTGGTGCTGGAGACACACAGTGAACAAGACAGACACAGGTCCCTGCCCTCATGCAGCTTGTATGGTATAGACAAAGAATAGGGAAACGGATAACAAAAGTTATAGATTCAGGTAAGTGGTTTGGAGAAAATAAGCAGAGCAACAGACAAAGGAGAAACTTTAAACTTATTTTAGAAAACATGGATTGTGGGCGCCTGGGTGGCTCCTTCGGTTGAGCAGCCCACTCTTGGTTTTGTCTCAGGTCATGATCTTGGGGTCCTGGGATTGAGCCCCACGTAGGCTTTGCACTTGGCACGGAGTCTGCTGGAGATTATCTACCTCTCCTTCTCCCTCTGCTCCTCCCCCTGCTGGTACTCTCTCCCTCTCTAAAATAAATAAATAAAATCTTAAAAAAAAAAAAAAAAGCATGGATCGATGGAGCAAGTTCTATGAAGGAAGCCTTAAAAATTGCCTTATGTAAAAGAAAACATAACACCTCTTTGACTAAGTCTGGACTTACTTCTTCCAAAATGCCATAGATAGCAAGATCAAACACTGATGGAAAATAAATGGTTAGGGGGAAAACAATAAATATGGAAGTAAATGTATTTTCAGAGTACATTAAATCAAGAAGATATCTTCCTGTAGAAGAAACCAGGAGCATCAGTGTTCGAAACTTGCTATGGCAGATAGGCCTTCTCCTCAAATCGTGGTCATTACTTTGTGCCAGAAGCCCAATAGAGCAGTCCTGTACTAGCACATGGTAGAGTCATGGAGACGGGGCTGGGAAGACCATAGACTCTTCTTACTCTGTCCCAAGAGTATATAAAATGTCAGGTGATTTCCCCTCTGGGCAGAATGTGCTGGCATTTAAAAGGAGTAGCAGGTAGAAAACTCATTGGACAGTAAAATTCCTTCTGTTTCTGGGGCACCTTCAGTCTGTTTTTCTGCTGTGCCAGGAAAAAGGCCCAATATCCTATTTTATTCTAGAGCTTTTTGAAACTTTTCAGTCCACAGTTTAGTTCTGGCAATCTTTGAGGGATGGGATTTGTAAGTACTATTTATCAAATCATTACTTATTAGCTGACATTGTTTCAATTCAATAAGTATTTTAAATCCTTTATTATACACCGTTAATGTATTGCTGGGAACTCTGAAATAATATTTCCGGTCTCCTCTTCGTTCTCTCTGGAATAGGAATAAGACACACATAGCTGGCAGTTAATTTCTCCTTGAAGAAGTTCAAATATTATTTAAAAATTAATATCTTCTATTTATTTATTTGTTAGTTTTATTTATTTATTGACATACAAAAAGTTGTACATTACTAATGTATACAACTTGATGAGTTTGGAGATAAGTATATACCCATGAAACCACAACCACAATCTATGCCATAAACCTATCCATCACCTCCCAAGGTTTCCTCCTGCCCTCTTATTTTATTATTATTATTATTATTATTATTATTATTATTTATGATAAGATCTACCCTCTTGACAAATTTCATTTTTTGGGGGGGGTAGAGAAAGAGGGAGAGAGAGGAAGCACAGAAGGAGAGGGAGAGAGAGAATCTTAAGCAGGCTCCACGCCCAGCGCAGAGCCCGACGTGGGGCTCGATCTCACATCCCTGATATCATGACCTGAGCCGAAATCAAGAGTTGGATGCTTAACCTGGTGGAGGCACCATTCGTCAATTTGGCCCCTTGACAAATTTTTAAGTATACAATACAGTATTGTTAATTATAGGTATCATGCGATACAGTAGATCTCTAGGGCTTATTCATCTTGTGCAACCAAAATCAATTAAGTATACAATACAGTATTGTTAATTATAGGTATCATGCTATACAGTAGATCTCTAGGGCTTATTCATCTTGTACAGCCAAAATTAAACATATAATTTTTAAGCTCCTTTGTAAATACCTGAACTGAAGGAAATTACAAAAAAAATTTAATGACAGTATAATTTTATTCTCTCATGAGATTTTTATTATTAACCTTTAAGTTGAGAATTGATGTCTCTATATTAGATGTTAATGGCATTAATTCTCTAGATCGGATTCCATGTTAGTAATATCAAACCAAACACAGAAACATTATAATTATGATGTAATTTTCACCCAAGCAGTCCCAGGAGCATTTGGGAACAGGTACAATATGGAAAGGTTAAAGGTCATAGTTTAAGGGTTGAAGATGAGTCTGCAATTCACTAATTCAAAATCTCAATCAACTCAAGGTATTTACAGTGACTCTAATGGGTACATTTTATTCACTTGCAGGAAACTTGGAGTATAGTAGTGTAAGTAGAGACATTGGTAGAAAGGATCAGTTATTCACCTTGCTGATGGTTAAACACTGCTCTAGTATACAGGAGAAAACAATATTTGCTTGTGTTTTCCTCCTTTTTTCTTAGGCTTAAATGAAACGTAAGTATCTCTAATATTGCAAAGGAAACTTGGTTCATTTTCAAGTAAAGGGCTAGTGAGACCATTCTTGAAATTTTGCCCTGGAGAGGCCACAAATTTCTATTGTCCTTCTGTTTCCAATGGTGTATACTATAATTTTATTTTCTGCAACTCTGACTGAGGACTCCAGTCAGGACTTCCAAGAAAATTATGCCATTAATTTAATTACTAAGATTTTTATTTGTATTTAACTTATAAAAATATGTATGTTGGGAATTGCTTAATAGTATATTATTTCTCGTAACATAAGAAAAACAACCACTGTTGCTAATACATATAACTAGGAAAGAGAGAAGCCTGCTGGGATTCATCATATATAGCATACAGTCAAGCTATTGTAAAAGCAGTCATTTATTACATGTGACCATATTTACATTTTCTATATTTGTGTTGTCCAGAAGGATTTTGTTGCAAAAGAATGGTAAAGGAGGCCAATAACCATTAATATAACTAGATAAATTTCTTGCAGAAAGACAGAGAAGGCCACAGGAACATTATAGGCTAAATTTTCTAGGAATTGTGGATAGCTGTAGATAACTGGGCTTCAGCCAATTTTTGACAGTATATAAATAATGTGATATATACCAGAAGAACTTTGGAAAAGTTAAGATGAGGCTTTCCTTAGAGACATAACTGTGTAAAGCTGGGCTGCTGATTACAGTGTGGAAAAACAGTCTACTGCTTCTTCTAGTTCATACAGTTCAAAAAGATCCCTCCATTCCCAGATTTGCACCCCAACAGTAAGTACATGGGCTCCTAGAATGGCGCTAAAAATAAGGCCTTTTTTTTTTTTTTTTTGTACTATAACTTGACTTTTACAGTTGTTGGGAAGGAAAGAGAAAATAGTTGATTTAAATCTGTAACAGGGTTCAAACATTTTGAGGCCTACCATTTTTTAATTTTCCAGTAGAATTTGGTTTGACACAGCCCATACCTCTACCTCTTATTTCTGCTGGCCTCAGCCTGCTTTCTACATACACCTCACTCAAAAGATGCTGGGGCAAACCTGAAATTTATTTGTGCAATGAATACAGTGACCATCTGTGTCCGCACAAGCAATATCAAGGGTTGTCCCAATTATTCAGACTCCTGGTGGCAAATCACTGTGTTATAACCAATCAATAGCTTCATTTTGCTTATGTGTCTGAATTTAAGCATCCAAATAAAAATGGTGGCTGAGGGGCGCCTGGGTGGCTCAGTCGGTTAAGCGTCTGCCTTCAG
Organism: Phoca vitulina; assembly: GCF_004348235.1. Taxonomy (NCBI): domain Eukaryota; kingdom Metazoa; phylum Chordata; class Mammalia; order Carnivora; family Phocidae; genus Phoca; species Phoca vitulina. The sequence goes on from NW_022589709.1 coordinate 45,996,158, forward strand.
CTCAGGTCATGATCTCAGGGTCCTGGGATCAAATCCCGCATCAGGCTCCTTGCTCAGTGGGGATCCTGCTTCTCCCTCTGTCTGCCGCTCCCCCTGCTTGTGTTCTCTCTCTCTTTCACACAAATAAATAAAAAATCTTTTTAAAAAATGGTGGCTGAGAAAATGATCAGAACAATTGTCAAGAAGGCATTAGATTTGCTAAGTGTCTCCTCCCAAAGTTTATACACCAGACCTGCAGATGCTGGAGGCTGGGGTAGAGTGGATGAAGGGTATGATGATTAAGTAAGTTTAGGAAACATCATACATATTTGTATATAGGCAAAAAGGCTGTGATAAGTCTTGCACTAAATAAATCTATTTGATTTTGTTTGATGTAGCCATTCCTAAATTTGTTTGACAAAGGAACCCCCGCTTTTTTTCACATAAAAACTAAAAACCTTCTGAAGAGCTGGAATTTCACCAAACATAACTTTGAGAATTACTAATCTGGAGAAACCCCTCATTTTAGAGATGATGAACTGAGCCCTTGGAGATTAAACTGCACACCTGAGTTCCCACACTTCACTAGTGGCTTACCTGGCCCTAAAATCTAGGGCTCATGATGTTCTCAGCGTCAGTATACTACACTCAACCTGTTCTGTTTATCTATAGTGCCCCAATTCAGCAGATAATTTTGCCACATTTCAAAAGCTTTTTTAAAAATTGATATATAATTGACATTAAGTAAATTTCACCCTTAGTGTACAGTTCTATGAGTTTTGAAAAACTACTACCACAATCAACAGTTCCATTTATTTCTTAAAAAGTTAAATTTAAAAGTTTTTAAAATGTGTGCTACAATGCATAAAATAATTTCAATAGAAATATGTTCAAATGGTTTAAAATCTGCTTAAGAAAAGAATCCTAGTCAGTCTTGATCGATGCAGCTGACTGTATATAGATTTCAAGAATGACAGTGGGTATACACAATTATATTGAGAAAAAGAAATGACAAGCCAAACAGTCAAAGACGAAGCTGTACCAAGAGAGGAACATGCAGCCGAAGGAATTACCAGCTGGGACTCTCACTTCTAACTGACTGCCTATGCATAAACAACTCAAGGGGACGAAAGTAGCAGCAAGAAATCATCTTGACAATTCCTGTAAGAATTTCTGAGAAGTCCTGGGCAAGAAGCCCCCAGAAAACTCTAAATTCAGGGCATGGTCATTTCTCATTGGAAATACAGTACTTTCGACCCATTTTCCCTCTCGTGTTTCCCTTCTCTACTCTACACTTGCTCTTTTCAATTTCCATTCCTGAACTGAACCAGAAGGTCCCTTCTTCCTTTTTTTTCCTTCTGCCTGTCTGAGATACATCTGATTCAGTGGTGAGCTAAAATCATCATGTTTTAGTTAAATACCAGTCATTGGAAGAACTTTGGAATCATTCAGTTTCATATCATAAGTACATTTATGCTACTTGATTATAGTTTCCAAGTGAATTTAAAATATCATGTCCAGTTTTGTTTTTGAGGCAAAATGGGCTCTGATTGAAACCAGCAAATCTCATGTGTCCAGATTTTCTTTGCTCTTTTTGATCGTTTCAAACTGAGTAGCTGGGTGAGAGAGCACACCTCATGTGGGACTCCTTTATGGATGCCACCCCCTGCGTGGGAACACATCCTGTTTGCCCTAACTTTGTCCTAACTTGTTTGTTTCCCAAAACAACCAGCTTTAACCATGTGGGATGGAAACCAGAAATGAGATACTCATCAGGAGGGGAGAGCATGCCTGCTGTGCAGGTAGGTCTTGCCCAATTTTAACATGAAAAGGACCTGGTAAGAAAGAAAACATGAAGCCCTAGAAAAGAACAACAATCTCCATGTGGAGGCAAAATGAAAGTGAGTTGTGTATACCGACTCTCCATAGGGATGACGCTGGGGAGAGGAGGCTGCTGGGCCTCTTCCGCTCCCGTCAGATGGCTGAGCAAGGAAAGTGCAACCCTAGTGCAAACTGGCTGCTCCCCACGTGTTACAGAGCACGGACTCCTATCCCTCTGCTCCAGCTGGGGGCCACATGGAAACCAAATGCGCGAGGATGTCTAAGAATGCAACCGCCAGCTCTGTCTGCAGGAAAATATGGTCCTAGAATGGCAAGTACGATCGAGCTCTTTAAATCAGCAGGATGACCTGATCACCCAATGGGACACTCTCCTCTAAGGAGCTCTTGCTACGTGGCAGGTCCTGGCAGGCGCTCTACATGCTTCAGCTCATTTAAAACTCATAGCTGTCCTATGAAATAAGGACCATAAGAAAACCCCCGTTTTATCATGTTGGAAACGGAGGTTCAGAGAGGTTATGTAACTATGTTAAGTTGCAGATTCGGTAAGTGGCAAAGATGAGACTTGAACTCAAGTCTGGTTTACTCCAAATGCTGTGCTCTCAACTTCTTTACTGCACTGCAGGTTAATGGGACAACAGGAAACAATGTTTGCCCTGCATTTTTTTTTTTCTTATGTCCTATAAACTCAAAGCAGCGTAGTTCTTTCGGCTACTTAATGGATACAGAATAACTGTTCTTGTCTCCAGGATGGTAAATGTTTTAGTCTGACTGCTTAGCGCAAGCCAATTCTCACTCTTTACAGAATGCACTGATGCTGATCTATGCATACGTTTTACTCTTTGGATAGTAATGACTAATCTTTTCACGGTTAGGCAGTTAAATTAGTTAATCAATCTACAAGCAAGAATACACTTGAAAAGTTTTTGTGGAAAATTCACTTTTCAGCCCTTTCCCAACAGGCAGGGAAGGGAACGCTGATGCCCTGTTAGTCTCTCCTGTTCATTACTGAAGCCTCCGGTGCGGGTGGCCAGACCTTCAGTAAGAAGTCCAGTGCCATGGAGGAAATCACCACCCTTTCAGTTTAGTGAGCAGAAGCTTTCTGCATTTTTAATCTTCTCACAGGTATCCTGGTGCATTAGTTTTGAACATTTAACGGAGGAAAGCAGAATTCTAATTTCTCTGCTAACCGGTGCTATTTTGTAAAGTAGATATTAGCACGTGACTGAGTAATAAATAACTCAAAACCCATGACAACCACAGGAACATCAGGTTTCTTCCTGCCTCACATGCTTGCCAGGCAGCTGAAAGACTGTCTGAAAAAGCTATCCGAAGGTAATGAAAGACAGAATCTTCCCTCAGATACATTTCTTGGGGAATTTACATATGCTATTATTTACCATATCCTATAGGATATGGTGAAATAGACATGACAGTCATACTTGGAATGAACACAAAGCTTTATTTATGTGCCCTACATATGGAAATAAGATGAATTTCCATGAAGTCCTAAGGAAAGTGCATTGACTATTTTACTTTTTTCTTTCAATATAATGTGGTAACACCATACCACATGGAAAGTAAATTCACAGTTACAAGCATTCAGACATACTCTCTGATATGGAAAGTTTGTAGCGTCACTTTTGGTGCGGAGACTCAGCGCCCATATTGACCTGTGGGTCTGATGCATATGGCGCCCGGCTAAAAATCTGGATTTGTTAGTGGTTGCCAGAATAGTCTTTGATACTAGTGTAGAAGGAAACAAAAAAGTTAGACCAATCTACCTATTTCCAATAGATTTTTATGTAAGTCAAATGAGATAATTTACACAATAGTTATTTGAAAACTAGAAGCCATTTTATAAAAAAAAAGACTTTACTCAACATAGATGAATCTTAGAAGTGTAATGCGAAGTGAAAAAAAGCAAGTTACAGAGGACTTTACATACAGTGTATCAAAATCAAGCAAAACTAAACAATCTATTGTTTAGGCTACCTATATATGTGATAAAACTACATAAGAAAGGAAATGAACACAAAAATTCAGTATAGCTGTTACTTCTTCCCACGGGCCAGTAGGAAGATGACATAGATCAGTAACACATAGGAAGACTCACATCCTGATTTTTGAATGTGTGTTAGTTTTGTGGGCATTCATTATTTTGTTTTAAAATTTAAGTAAATTTACCTATATTTTATGGTTATCAAAATATAGTAAAAAGGTAATGAAAGTTTATTGCACATGGTGCTGCATAATAATAAGAAAATTTAAATCCCAATTTTATCTCTGAATCATCCCTGGCATAAAATTTTTAGGTTCATGCAGTTTTACAATTGCTTCTTTCTCGTCTTTCCTTTTTTCCTCCCTTTCTCTTTTTTACTTGTTCTGACATTTACAGACTTGTAATGAATACCTAGGTAGCACCAGAAGCAGTATAGCAGAGATGTACAAACTAGCATAATAACATCGGAGACTTGGAGCCAGCCCTACGACTTACTGTCTGGTGACCTTCGGCAAGGTCACTAAATCAAGCTGTGCCTTAGTTTCCTCATCCTTAAAATGGGGATAAAAGTCAAACTTATTTCACAGGGCTATGATGGAGATTAAATGAGTTAATGTCCGTAAAGTGCTACCTCGTGTTGTTAAACTAGATAAACACTGTGCTGGCAATTGTGGTTTTAATCTTGGTCAACTCACTTGCTCAGTTCTGCAAAAACAAAAATTGGATACTATATGCACTATCATATTACATAAATAACAGAACTTGAACCAACAAAAACTTTTCTGCAAAAAGACATTTTGAGAAAGCATAAATGACTTGGGTCTGTTATCAGGACTGGATTAGATTCCTGAAGATAAAAGAATGGTGTTCCTCCACCCGGCCTCTAAAATAATCCTACGTGTCCACTTTTCCATGGAGAGACTCCTGGAAGATCTCACGGATGCAAGTGGTGGTCCCGCAAGATAAAACTGTCAGGCTGCTCAGTAATTACCTTGATGAACTACTGACAAAATATTAGACCAATAAATGTTCATAGATAAAGAGGAGTGGAACATATGCAGCAATTTTCTTGTTATTCCAAGAACTGTTACAAACTGTGACCCCCTAATACTAGATTGTAAACTCTGTAGACCCAAGAAAATTTCCGGGATAAATCTAAGGTTTCGGTCAAATTGATTACAACCATGGGATGAGAATTTTGTTCACAGGAATTAATTATTCACACATTTTTTTGGAGTCTCAGGGGATAAACATGCCTTTTCTCTTCACTTTGGTAAAAATCCTTTTTGTTTTTTGTATTCTTTTTTTTTGGGGAGAAAACCCTGTATTTACAGACCCTTAACTCTCAGGATTTTATAAAAAATATGATTTTTGGATTAATTTCAAAAGTCATAGTTTAGTATGAGAGTGGGTTTATGTTGTTTTATTTTCTTAAAGACATCCAAGTTATGATGAAGTTGTTATAAGATGAGAAAACAGCTAGCAAAGAACTATGACAATTGCAATAACCAGAAGTCATAAGAACAAATATGCAAACATGTGGTTTGGGGTAGAAACCAGATGAAAAGGTTATTATAAATGTCAAGCTAGAAGCAGGAGAAAGAAAATTAGGAAAGGAATGGGAACAGAACAAGAAAGATAAAATGGAAGGCAAAAATATATATTAACAAAAAGACATTAAAGAGTTCATGTATCTATTCCATTCCACTCCCTTGACAGAAAGAAAATCTGGTGAAAGAGCAACCGAGGAGAGTGGGAAAAGATTGCCTTTGCTTTGGCTTAAGCACAGCTATAGTCTTGCACACTCTGCCTCCCTATGTAATTGAGGTCATTTTTCTGGTGTGTTCCAGTTTAGGAAAGGGAAGGAAAGAATCCCATGATTCATTCCAAACCTGAATGGTTTTCTGTTTTGTTTTTGTTTTGCATCATTGTCTGAACAGGAGAGCACTGGGCTAATGTCTGCAGTATGTCACACACACACACACACACACACACACACACACACACACACACACACATCTGCATAGGGTCCTGATTCTGAAGACCATTTTCCAACACTATAAAAGTGATGTCTACTCCTGTCACCCTTGGGTGATCGTGCCATCTCATCACTCACCCAAATAGAGAGCTAGCTCTTTCCTTTTTTTAAGGGTCTGAAATGAAGGAGGCAGGGATTCTAGAGATTTTTGACTCAGCTTTCTTTCAGAGATTCTACCAAGCATATTTGGAGTCTTTCTATCGCTTCCTTACTTAACAAGATACAAATAATAGCCCCTCAGAGGCTGAGTTCACAGTGATCATAGGCTAGCCTTCTGTCTCCATTTACCACCACTTATTACTGCTGCACCCCAAAGATACTGCTGACAGGCTTTGGCTGTGCAGCAGAAGGCATCTTTGTGGAGTCATGCATATGGGACAGTTGTAGAGCACATTTCACACATTGTGAGAATGAACACGCTAAGTGCCAACTGCCGACATTCAAATACGGCCACGGTACAAAAATAAATTTTCTCAGAATGGGAGCGATGTCATGGGTCATCACTTCTAGGACAATACCAATAGCAAAAAAGAATGACAGAAAATAAGGTTGGGAGGAAAAGAAAAAAAAAAATAACCTCTGAGCATTTAAAATATCTTTTTCATTTGGAAAGAAACCATTGTAACCAACAAGGAGTGGATTGTTCTGCAGTTCTTCATTGCCTTCAGATTTGGATATAGTCATCACTAGAGTGTCTGTTTTCTACAGTCTAATTTCAAATGTAATGCAAAAAAAGAAGCAAATGTCTCATTTGGGCTCTTTAAAATGTAATACAAGTAAGCATTTGTGTATGTGAGGCATCTAATAACGCAGTAACTCTACAAAGGCAAGCTAGCACAAAAATGTTTTACATTACAAGTGGAAACTATGATTTTCAAAAGTCGAGGGAAGGAACAAACAGCTAATTTTTATTGTGTGCACTAAAAATAGAAGCTGTTGTAATGATGTATGTTTTCCCCCTTTAACAGCAGTAGTTAAAGCTAAGCCTTTGCTAAGAGGCCAGTTGAGTATCCTAACACCCATTTAACACCACAGAGATTTAAACTCTCAATTCCCTTCACTGATTATTGTCTTCACATCGGCTTAAATTATTAGTTTACTTTTAGGCAATTTTGAAACAGTTGCAACATCCCATTATTGCATTATAGACACAGAACATGCCATCATTTTTATTTTAGAATGATGAACCATTTTAAACGTGCTGGTGTCTATGGTAAATAATATAACAGAACACAAAGTAGCCACCATCCGGAGTTAGTGAATTTTGTTTGTATGGATTCATTTATCCTCTTTCCTGTTCATGAACATATAGGTTATTTTCTTTCTTTTTTTCTTTGGCAGGAAGTAACAGCATCTTGTATGTGTGTTCTCATGTAGCTATGAAAAATTTTTCTGAGATCTATAACTAGATGTGAAATTGTCACACAGTCATGGAGTGGACCACCCTTAGATTTACCAGATAGTGACAAATTGTTCTCTAAACGGACCACCTTATACTCCCAGCGTCCTATATCCTTGCAAAATTGGATATTGTCAAACTTTAATTTTTCAAGTTTTCCATTTTTTAACCTTTTTATAATGCAAAATCTAAACATTAAAAAGTAGAAAGATAATGTAACAAATCTTTATGTACCCATCCTCCAGTTTCAACAATGATCAACTTATGGTCAACCTTGTTTCAGGCATCCATTCACCTCCTACGCACCTAGCCCATAATCACCACTGGATGCTTTGAAGCGCATCACTGAAAATATATTGTGTCATCTGTAACTATTTCAATCTTTATCCCTAAAATATGAGGTCTCTTTAAAAATAACTATAAATCATTATCATACCTAAAAAAGTAACAATAATTTCAACAATAATTTCTTAATGTCATTAGATATTCAGTCAATGTCCAAATTCCTAGCTCTGCAAGAATGAGACCCTAGTATAATAGCCTGATTTCCTGAATTGTCAGAGAAAACTAGAAATTTAGATTTTTGTAAAGTCTACAAAATTTAGATTTTGTAAATTTTGGCAACTAATCCAAAATTTTAAGAACACTGTATAAACTATGAAATATGCAAGCTGTTAATAGTCTGAGAGCCATGTGTTTTGACACTTGAATTAGAGGTTTTCTAAATAATATGTGTTTTAAAATATAATATTTGGATGGTTGGAGTAGTTCAGTTAGTGGAGAAGAGGAAAGCAGAGCCCACCTGTAGGGCACTGAATTACCTTAGGATGGAGGGATTTCTTCCATTCACAAATTTCCTTTTCACCCCACAAGCAATTCTGGTAGTCTCCAGTAGGCGGCATCTGTCATTCTATCTGAGAATTTCCGCCACAGTTAATAATGGGGATGGGCTGCTTTCCTTAAATTATGTTGGGATAGGAAAAAAAAAAGTGGAGTGATGATCATACAAGCACAGACGTTGAAATCTCGGAGAGATCCTTGAAGGAACTGGTCCTACTCCAGGCTATGTAAGTAAGGAAGTAACGATTCACAAAAGTTGAGTGACTTGTTCAAGGACACGTGTTGAATGAGTGGCATCTACTGATTTTTTAGGTTTCTTATCAAGTCTCAAGTTTTGTGTTGCTGTGTACAGCCAACCGATCTAGTCGTGAGACTGCAGGAACATCTTAAGGCCCAAGGAAATGCGAGGCTTTCTCTATGCATAATTAGGGTTTAATTAAATTCAATTATTTATAATTACTCAACTAGAGATTGAACTATATTCTCTTCCCCATGCTTGAATAAGAATTTGAAAGATCAGTGAAGTCAGTAATTAAGCATGCAAGGCCTTCTATGTGTAGTAATGACACCGTAGTTTCTTGCTACAGTCTCCAGCACTGCTGACGGGGTTTACACAAAGATAACTCCCTCATCATTGTAGCTCTGAACAAAAATGATCATTTTTGAAATTATAATCTTGTTTTAAAAACTGTTATGTGTGTGTATATGTGTGTGTGTGTGTGTGTGTGTGTGTATAATCAGAGATGTTGAAGCTTTTAGACATTGAGTATAAGGAATAGTAGCTTCTTTATGACCAAATAATAATTAAATGTCATCTAATGCCTAATATTCAGGCAAATATAATAGTAATGCATATTATCATTTAGAGTCTTACTATGTATCAGAATTGATGATAAGTACTTTGCCAATTCTCTCACTTGATCTTTTTAATGTTTATGAGGCAGCTAGTTTTACAGATGAGGATCCCGAGGCTTACGTGATTGTGACCTTAGATTTGACTCAAGAACTCTGACTTCAGACCTGTACTATTAATCTCTGCACTACACTGTCTACTTAAGCAGATGCTTCAAATTACATTAGCATCATCTAGAATTCTAACAAAGATCACTCATCATAGTCTTCTAGGGGATTAAGGGGAGTTTACCAGAACTGTTTGTTCTTTACTCCACATTTCCTGTGGAAGTTCTGAGACTTGATTTCCTCAAAGCAACATCTGCCTAGTGGCACTGCTCAAAATTCTGGCTTGTATTTCTTTCTTAGCACATACTCCATCATATGTAGTCTGAAGTGAGACTCCTAACAAAGAAAGCAAAAACACCCAAGGAAGTCATGTTGTAAAAAAAATGAATAAACTTTATAAAAGACTTGTGAGCATTAGTGAGGAGGTTATCTGACAATGTGCCATAAATTTAGATCCCAATTAAACACATGATGTGCAATAGTTGTCTATAAAATGTAAACATGTTGCATATATTTTAACATCCAAGTTTAAGCATGTTGCTTAATGAGAAAGAGCTGTTGTATGATGTCAAACAGAGTAAAATATCATTTATGAGAAATCATATCTTCACTTGACTTTATGGAAGTAAAATTAATCTGTGAGCAATCAGGTATTGGGATGAAAATTGTTTCCTGTTTTCTCAAATAATACTTGGAAATTTAGGTAAGGGCTATTAGCTGTGGCTTACTCTCCCGGGCAGCAGCTCGCATTGGTAGACAGGGACTGAACTGGAAACTCCCTGACATGCCAACTCTTTTAAACTTTGGCCACTCAGGAATATTTGCCCCCTTCCATCCTGAAGAGTCCACATCTACTTTAGTGGCTTATACATGAAAGGAATAGTATCAAAAGATTTTGGCCTCATAGTTTTTGGGGGGATTTGTTTCATTTTATTTTATTTTTAAGAGTTCATTTATATTCTCTAGGTGGTGGTATACACTTCCTAGTTTGCTGCACTCCCCATCGATCCCTATTAATTAACCCTAGCTGCTTCACTCATTCACTCTTATCCTGGTCATTAAGGCATTTGCAACCCTATTTTATGACCTAATTGAGACTGACTCAAATGTAAAGAAATAAAATAATGGGTTTTATGTGAGTAGAGTGATTGTGACACAGTGGGGGACTGTTATGGAATGAATGTTTGTGTCCCCCAAAATTCATAACTTAAACCCTAATTCCTAATATGATGGTATTAGAAGGTGGCATTTGTGGGAGGTGATTAGGTCATGAAGTTGGAGCCCTCATGCATGGGATTAATACCCTTATAAAAGAGACCCCAGAGAACTCCCTTGCCTCATTCCACCATTGAGGGCATAGCTAGAAGATGGCCATCTATGAACCAGGAAGCAGGCCCTCATCAGCCACCAAATCTGCCAGTGTCTTGATCTTAGACTTCCTAGCATCCAGAACTATGAAAAAAAATTTCTGTTGCTTATAGACCACCAGTCTATGGTGTTCTGTTATAACAGCCTGATGGACTAAGACAGTCACAAAAGAGATAATTCTTCAGATTAGGGGGCACTTTAGGAAGGGTTTCTATAAAGAGGTAGCCCTTGAATTGATATTAAAATACATACAGACATTCTCTAGGAGTACAGGGTGGGGAAGAAAGGTATGCTAGGAATAGGGAGCATATGATCAAAGAGGAGAAATCAAAAGGGAGAAAAGGATCAAAATCATGGAGGTAGGTTGGGGACAAATTTTGGAGACCATTAAATGAGATGAAAGGTGAGCAAGTATTCTCTAGATGTACCTTAATTCCTATTCCAAATACATGTATTATCAACTGTGAGCACTGCAGATTGTGACCTAGGGAGTAAGAAATAAATTGCTTACAATTTACTTTTAGTCATTTTCAGGATGAAAAATGAAAGTGACAAAAGGAAACTTTGTAGGGTGGTGGAAATGTTCTATTTTGAAGGGGATATTGGTTATGTGAATGTACACGAGTCAAAATTCATCAGGCTGTACATTTAGGATCTGTTACGATGTATGATAATACTTCAATGAAAAAATTATAAAATATTGTTATAAAATCATGATAATAATTATGATGTTTTAATTAAAGTTATAAGTAAGTAAAAATCTCTAAGGGTCAGATGACAGTCTGACTATTTTTGCAATATTAGATTATGTTCATAACTTTTCCTGGCCAGATATTTTCTTCTCTCTTCAATCCAAGCAGTTATTTTCAGAAAACCAGTTCCATGAGAATATAATCTATTTTCAGTTCTGAGTTGTGTATGGATGATATTTGGCAAAAATATTATCAATTCTTATATTCTCATCTTGTATACAATGGGTGCTGTTTGGACAGCATAAATTTCAAACAAATGAAAAGTATAAATCAAATATTCTGAGATTTTTTAAGGAGAGGAGTGTACGTATGAATAAGTGTCATGAGGGCATTGCCATAATCATGATTGGATAAACACGTTCACTTAGGTTTTGTGGTTGCATAGATCTGCATTTGACTTTTAAGTCTGCCATTTTGTAACCGTATGATATTAGGCACATGATATAACCCGTCTTGTATTAGTTTCAACAAAATGCAACACATTCAGTAATTTAAAACAACACAAATTTATTATCTTAGAGCTCTGGAGACCAGAAACCTGCAAATGAGTCAGCAGGGCTGCATTCCTCCTGGAGGATCCAGGGGAGAATCCATTTGCTTGCCATTTCTAATTTCTAAAGGCCACCTGGATTCCTTGGCTAGTAGCCCCTTCTGCCATCTTCAAAGTCAGCAATGGCTAGCTGAATGTTTCTCATGCTGCATCATGCAGACAATCCTCTTCTATTGTCAAATCTCTCTGTACTTCCCTCTTACAAGGATGCTTCTGATTTACATGGGGCCACCCCTGATAATCCAGTAGAGGCTTCCTGTCTTAAGACCCTTAATTAATCATATCTGCAAAGTGTGAGATAACATATTCATAGGTCCTGGGGATTCGACCACTGACATCTTTGGAGGAGGGGTGTAATTATTCAGTCTACCATCCTTCATAGTAGAGTAGGAATAATAACACCTATATATACTATATATATTTTATAGAGTTATTGTGAGAAATAAATAAGATGGGCAGTGTGAAATAACTGGCACAATGCTTGGCACATGGCATGCATTGAGCAGAGTTTGGTTTTAGTATTAATAATGATAAACTTAACCTCATCTCTATCATCCTCATGAGTGATGCTATAACCTTGGGCAAGTTATTTTGTCTCAGAACTTCAGGTTTTTAAACTGTAAATAAAGATAGTAATACTTAATTTGCAGGAATGTGTTAAGGATCAGAAATAATATATGTCAGGTACCTAGAAGTAGTAGGAGCTTGATAAAAGCTGTAAAAACAATGACAGGCATCAACGTGATGATGTTGAAAGGGGAAGAAATTGAGGGGAAACTCTTTCCTGTTAGGTTAAAGAGTTTGAACTGATCTTGTTCTGCAGGTCAGCTTGTATAAAAGAGGTTTTACACGCTTGATTATGGCTTCCTGATTATTCTTTCTTCAAAACCTTGTAAGAAGTTTCAGGATTTGTTTCCTTCTTATTCCTTTGAATCATACTGAAAGTTTACATCCTTTCACTTTGTGCCAAATAGCATATTCCTTATGTTAAATTCATTTAGTGAACTCTAGAACACTGTAAACCTATATGATTAGTCTTACTAAAACCCACAAAGTTAGCTACCTATACTTCTATGTAATGGGACATGTAATGAGCATACCGCAAATCTAAGCTGAGCTCCTAGCATGCCACGCTGCTGTTACATTCAGACCCACTATATATCTTCCAGCACGACTTTCATGATCCAACAACAACAAAACACTCGCCCAAGAAAACAGATTGTTACCTTTGTTACAGAAGTGCAAACTGACTGAAATATGGATATTTATGTGTTTAAATGTTAGTAAAAAGCCTCTTTTTGTTGGGGTTCTATTTCCCTTTTGATACACACATCTATTTACACGTGCAATCAGATTGCTTGGATTCAAATACTGGCCCTCTCCCTTACTACTCATGTGATATTGACCAAGTTACTCAGCCTCTTTTTCTTCTGTTTCCTCATATGTAAAATGAGGGTATAAATAGTATGCACATCATGGGATTGTCAAGTTCAGACTGGAGGGCAGATTAAATGTATTAAAACATGTAAAACCCTTAAAACAGGGTCAGGCACACATAAAGACTGCACCAGCATTTGTTTACTGTAGGCTTTTAAAAAAATAACATTATAACGTGTCCCTTTATCTAAAAAGTCGTCTGCGTGTTAAATGATGGAGTTAGACAAGATGAGCACCAAGTTTGTATTCTACCATTCTACTATTTATTTAAGGCTGGAAACACACCATTGTATTTTCAGAACACTAGAGTTATGATGAGTTTTCAGAGTGCACATTCGGTCCAACCCTAGAGAAAAACTCAAAAGGATGGAAAATTTTACAAAGGAAAGATTAGATATACTTTTGGATGTTTTACTGATATGCTGGGCAAAATGCAGTTCAATAATAGCCACTGAACAAAGTCAGTTAGCACTAAAGGGCTCATGTGACAGGATTCTTGTTAAAAGCCTGAAAGCTGTTATAAAGTGACACAAACAGGGCGCCTGGGTGGCTCAGTCATTAAGTGTCTGCCTTCGGCTCAGGTCATGATCCCAGGGTCCTAGGATCGAGCCCCACATCGGGCTCCCTGCTCGGCGGGAAGCCTGCTTCTCCCTCTCGCATTCCCCCTGCTTGTGTTCGCTCTTTGACTGTGTCTCTCTCTATCAAATAAAAAAATAAAATCTTTAAAAAAAAAAAAAGTGACACAAACAGTCTTACTAGTTCTGGGTCCGCACCCTATCCCTGGTGCACTGTGCTCTGCAATCCACATTTCTCACTGTAATGCAGGAAGCTTGTATTAGCAGGGTTATCTGTGGCCCTTGGGCACTTAGTATTACAATGCATTAGTACTACATTTAATATGTTATGGAGTCAAAAAGTACCATTGTTAAGTGGCTAAAATTGTCCACATGGCATAAAACAATCCCAAATAATGAACAAAAGATGAATTTTCTAAACATTTCTTTACTGTTTAGTTTCTGCCTGAATAGGGAATTTTTAACTTTAAAATGCCAGTAGTAGTTTCAAAATTTTCTCTGTGGAAAATGTACTGAATAGCACATATATTTGGGGAACTTAGCAGAATGTTCATCCAAACGCTTTGAATGCCGGATTCTAAGTGACGGTCGCTGTGCCTCTAAGCTGGCGTACCCCGCAGGTTCTCCAGGCCAACCTCACTGTTTTATAGATGTGAAGACGGGGTTCTGGAAAGGTTACGTGATTTAGCTAGTGCCAATTAATTTCTTACAGGAAGAAGCTAGATGAGAACACTAGTGTCCAGTTCTTTCTGCAACATAAAATTGCTTCTTCTTTCTAAATTTTATGGACTATGGAAGTCAAAGGAATCGCTATATCCACATCTCCTTTTATTCTCATGTTCGAACTATAACCTATAAACACATTTACTTAAATATGATCATAGTTCGCCACTGAACTCCAGGTCTCTCATCTGTGCTGTTTTTCCTTGCCAGCAAGTCTGTCATAGATAGGATTTCTCTCAAAGGTTCCCAAAAGAGGTGATTTTGGGAGCCAACTGACAGAGAGCCAGAGCCCCGAGGTCGTCAACTCACATTCATATATAGTTACATACATTTTTTTTATTGAAATGCATGTTTGAGGCACAGCCCAAGTATCAGCTTTTCCCACTGACCTCATTTAGAATGAGGAGAAAATGAATTGTTCCTAAAATTCAGAAGTTGTCAGGTTTCATGTCTTATAGTTCTGCTAGAGCAGCAATAGTTGACTGGATCATGGATGTATAGCCTAGGAAGCCCCACAGAGATATTCTTGACCAGATGGTAACTGATCAGACATAATCAGGTTATTTTTGTTTTAGGAATTAGAGAGGGAAGGAGGGAGGGGGAGAGAGAGAGGGAGAGAGAGAGATAATAGAGTCAGGGATAGAAGCTGAGGCTAAATTGTGAGACTGGCTGACACTAAGGCAGAGATGGAAGGGCTCATGCTCCTTAGAGAACAGTAGTTTATGTGGGTCACTTAAACTGTAGGATTGCTGAAGCAGCAAAGATTTATTGAGCACCTACTGTGTGTTGGGTACTGTTCTAGGTTCTTGGGACACACTAGTGTATAAAATAAATGAAGTCTTAACTTCATGTAGTTTCATTTTAGTGGGAGAGGAGAACAGACAATAAGATGTTGATGTAATAGATAATAATAGGTTAGAAGGTGGTAAGAGCACTGTGAACAAAAATGGTAAAGCTTGGTAAAGGGTTTAAGAGAGTTGGTAGTGGTGGTAGATGGGGGCTTGCTATCTGATATTTTCTTTCCCAAATTATTTTTTTATTGTGATAAAAAACATGTAACAAATTTTAAAATAGAGTTAAGAGCAGGTTTCATTAAGAAGATATGTGAGTGAGGAACATGCACCCCAATGTTTATAGCAGCAATGTCCACAATAGCCAAACTATGGAAAGAGCCCATATGTCCATCAATGGACGAATGGATAAAGAAGAGGTGGTATATATATGCAATGGAATATTACTCAGCCATCAAAAAATGAAATCTTGCCATTTGCAATGACGTGGATGGAACTAGAGGGTATTATGCGAAGCAAATAAGTCAATCAAAGAAAGATAATTATCATATGATTTCACTCACATGTGGATTTTAAGAAACAAACAGGAGCATAGCAAATAAGATGAAATCAGAGAGGGAGACAAACCATAAGAGACTCTTAATCATAGGAAACAAACTGAGGGTTACTGGAGGGGCAGTGGGGTGGGAGGATGGGGTAACTGGGTGATGGGCATTAAGGAGGGCATATGATGTAATGAGCACTGGGTGTTATAAACAACTGATGAATCAATGAACTCTACTTCTGAAACTAGTAATATACTATATGTTAATTAATTGAATTTAAATTTCAAAAAAGAAGATATTTGAGCAGGGCAACTGGGTGGTTCAGTCCTTTAAGCATCTGACTCTTGATTTCAGCTCAGGTCATGGTCTCAGGGTCATGTATTGAGCCCCAAGTCGGGCTCTGCACTCAGTGCAGAGTCTCCTTGAGATTCTCTCTTTTCCTCCACCTTTGCCCCTCCTCCTACTCATACTCTATTTCTCTCAAAATAAATAAATAAATAAATAATAAAATCTTAAAAAAAAAGAAGATGCCTGAGAAAACACTTGAAGGAGATGGGAGAGTTAGCTATGGGGCATGAATACTAATGTCCAATAGAGGATGACCTATTGTTCCAGTTCACTTTGGGGCTTGCTATATATTGAGTTGGATTAAGGGAGACCAATTGAGAAGTCACAAATGGCACCAATCTACAAGAGCTACTGAAATAGCCCTGAGAATGTAAATGTAGTGCTTACTAAAACTTCTCTAAGAAAGAGTATTATAATGTGGTTGGAAGGATATCTTGAAAAAAAAAAAATGTTTGAGGTAGAGATGAGATCCACCTATAGAGATATATAATACATGATTCCTAAACTGCCTTCTAAAAAGGATAAGTTTCATTTGCTGTAGGTTTTTATTTTAGGGGATGTTTCTCTTTCCTGAGTGAATTTTGCATTTGGGGTCAGATTTTAATTTCTTGGGAAAACTGTAGAGATTAAGCCCTGCCACTGAAGTCCATCCTCTCTACTTTTTCTCCAAGTAATTCTTAGCAACTCTCCTAATACTGGAGAATACTGGATTGAAAGGGTGACACATTATTAGACTGCACAAGTATAGTGGACACTGTCACCACCCCACCCCACCACCCCACCCCAGCTCAACCCGTCTTCTGTGCTTTGCTCCTAACAACTGGCACTTACAACTGCCCGTGGACATTGGAGCCCCAGGAGCTGCCTTGCATGAACAGAAGGATTGAAATTTTCCGTTCTTTTCTTCCCCAATTCCCTTTCCCATTCTTGTCTTTTTAGCCAATGCTGACTGAAGTGAGGTATAAAAGCCCACTTCCTACACCTCAGGAAAGTACGAACTCTGAAGAGTGATTTATATCCCAGAAATGCCCTTGAAATCAGGTTGAAATCATACTGTAACTTAGCTTCTCTGCCTTACCTACCCTGCTTCTCCCACTCCCTTACTGGTTTCTCCTAAAAGCACTTCCTAAATAAATCACTTTCACCTGATCTTTGCTCAGATTTGCATTCAGGGTAAGCCCAAACTATGACAACAGAGTGGCCACATTCTCGGTCAGATTATAGCTGTATATTTCCACCCTAGAAGTATTAAGAAGTTGCCTAGAATTCCTCATTTCTCTGTTTACCTGAACCTTTTCTGTTTCTTGAAATTGGAATGAGTGTAACAAATGCAAATGACAAGACCTTTCCTAGGAAAATACTGGAAACTTCAGATTCTTAGATGCTTTACATGGAGCCATGAGTATAGTAGTTCTTTAATTGTGGCAATATGGGTGTTTGCTTCAGCAGTACATATACTAAAAGTGGGGCAATATGGTTTTGTACACATTTTGTAAACATGTAAAGAAAGACATATTTAACCACCTGACACTGTTGAGTGCAAAAATTATTAAACTCCTTTATCAAATAAAAAATTGCAAAAACTAATTTTTTTCCTCAGCATTTAGTCATTAATAAGAATTCTGATCAATTAAATTTCCTGAAACAGCCTATACAACTAAGGTTTTGGCATTGCTGATTATATTTATAAATCAGATATTTAAAAATCAGACAAACATGTAAATGAATACAATTATACATAAATTTATTCTGAAACACCAACACTATGAGTTTAAAGTCACTTCTTTATTTTTTTCTATGCTTATTTCTTTATCTTCCTGGGGTTATAACTATACTGATTTTGATATCTTCCAAAGGTTTTAATAATATAATTTTAAATCTTACTAGAGTTGCACAAATATTACCAGACCAAAAAGAAAAAGAATACCTCTTCAGACAATAGAAGCCCGAAGATCCAGATGATCAACCGATTGATTTCTTATTGGGACAGTGGAACTTGGATGTTCCTTCTCAGTTGACTCACACATAAGTCATTAGGCTGAAATTAATTATAGTTTAACTTTACTTATAAACTTCACTAGTTTGTCAAAAGTCTTTTAAGTCAATATCTCTAAAATGGGTTTTAGTTTTTGCAATTTAGTGTCTTCATCTTAAATGGTGCATCTAAAAAAGTCTTGCTTTGTGTTTGATACTTCTGTTCAATGTACAAACCTATGTAACCACCTTAACCATCAAGATATCAAGATATGGAATGGTCCTATTAATCCCAAACTCCCTTGTGTATCTTGCCAGTCAACTACTCCCCCCACCTCCCATATACATATGCTGGACTCAAGGCAACTACTGATTTGCTTCCAGTCACCATAGATTAGTTTTGTTCTTTCTGTGCTTTCATATAAATGGAATCTTTTGTTTCTAGCTTCTTTAATTTGGCATTATGTTTTTGAGGGTCATCCATGTTGTTATATGTATCAGTAATTTGTTCTTTTAGATGGTTGTATGGTATTCTAGTGTAGGGTACACCACAGTTGTTTATTCATCTGTTGATGTATATTTGGATTATTTCTAAGTATCGATTATTATAAATAAAGCTTCTATACACATACATGTTCAAGTCTTTGTGAGAACATGTATTTTCATTTCTTTTGAATAAATATCTATGAGTGGAATTGCTAGGTTTATGGTAAGTATGTACTTAATTTTATAAGAGACTGCCAAAGTTTTCCAAAATGGTTGTACCATTTTTATATTCCCACCAGCAATGTATGAGGTTCCAGGTGCTCCACATTATCGCCAATATTTTCTTTTTCATTGTAGTCATTCTAAGGGGTACAAAGTGACATCTTATGTGGTTTTAATTTACATTTCCCTGATGATTAGTGATTTTGAAAATGTTTTTGTGTTTACTGGCCACTCACATATTTTCTTTTATGTCTGTTCAAATTTTGGGCCTATTCCTTTAATTGAACTGTTTGTCTTTTTATTCTTGAATTTTAGTCTAAGAGGCACAGAGAACTCCCCTCAAAATCAACAAAAACAGGTCAACACCAAGACATATCATAGTGAAACTTGCAAAATACAAAGATAAGGAAAATTCTCAAAGTAGCTAGGGACTAAATGTTCTTAACCTATAAGGGTAGACGCACAAGGTTAGCAGCAGACCTGTCCACAGAAACTTGGCAGGCTGGAAAAAAGTGGCATGATATATTCAATGTGCAGAATGGGAAAAATATGCAGCCAAGAATAGTATATCCAGCAAGGCTGTCATTCAGAATACAAGGAGAGATAAAGAGTTTCCAAGACAAGCAAAAACTAAAGGAAATCGTGAACACTAAACCAGCTCTGCAAGAAATATTAAAGGGGACCCTTTGAGCAGGATAGAGAGACCAAAAGCAACAAAGACTAGAAAAGAACAGAGACAATCTACAAGAAC
This sequence comes from Phoca vitulina, assembly GCF_004348235.1. Classification (NCBI taxonomy): domain Eukaryota; kingdom Metazoa; phylum Chordata; class Mammalia; order Carnivora; family Phocidae; genus Phoca; species Phoca vitulina. The sequence goes on from NW_022589709.1 coordinate 46,015,737, forward strand.
AGCGACTTTACAGGTAATACAATGGCAATAAATTCATATTTATCAATTATTACTCTGACTGTAAATGGACTAAATGCTCCAATCAAAACACATAAGGTATCAGAATAGATATAAAAAACAAGACCCATCAATATGCTGCTTATAAGAGACTCATTTTAGACCCAAAGACACCTCCAAATTGAAAATGAGGGGGTGGAGAACCATCATGCTAATGGACATCAAATGAAAGCTGGAGTAGGCATACTTATATCAGACAAACTAGATTTTATTTATTTATTTTTAAAGATTTTATTTATTTATTTGGTAGAGAGCATAAGAGCACAAGCAGGGGGAGTGGCAGAGAGAGAGGGAGAAGCAGGCTCCCCGCTGAGCAGGGAGCCTCATGCAGGGCTCAATCCCAGGACCCTGAGATCATGTTTTGAGCTGAAGGTAGATGCTTAAGTGACTGAGCCACCCAGGCACCCCAGACAATCTAGATTTTAAACCAAAGACAGTAACAAGAGATGAAGGGCACTATATCATAATAAAGGAGTCTATCCAACATGAAGATCTAACAGTTGTAAATATTTATGCCCCCAACTTGGGAGCAGCCAAATATACAAATCAACTAACAACAAACTTAAAGAAACTCACTGATAATATAATATTAGTAGGGGACTTTAACACCCCACTCACAGCAATGGACAGATCATCTAAGCAAAATACCAACAAGGAAACAATGGCTTTGAATGACACACTGGATCAGATGGTCTTAACAGATATATTCAGAGCATATATTCAGAGCATATATTCAAAGCAGCAGAATACACATTCTTTTCGAGTGCACATGGCACATTCTCCATAATGGATAACGTACTGGGTCACAAATCAGGCCTCAACCAGTACAAAAAGAGTGAGATCATACCATGCATATTTTCAGACCACAACGCTATGAAACTTGAAGTCAACCATAAGAAGAAATTTGGAAAGACCACAAATACATGGAGGTTAAAGAACATCCTACTAAAGAGTGAATGGGTTAACCAGGAAATTAAAGAAGAAATTAAAAAAATACATGGAAGCAAATGTAAATGAAGACATGACAGTCCAAAACCTTTGGAATGCAGCAAAGGCGGTCCTAAGAGGGAAGTATATAGCAATACAGGCCTACTTCAAGAAGCAAGAAAAGTCTCAAATACACAACTTAAACTTACACCTAAAGGACCTAGAAAGAGAACAGGAAATAAAGCCTAAAACCAGCAGAAGAAGGGAAATAATTAAGATTAGAGCAGAAATAAATGATACAGAAATAAAAAAAAAAACAGTAGAACAGATCAATGAAACTAGGAGCTGGTTCTCTGAAAGAATTAAGAGTTCTTAATGTATTCTCATTACAATATTTTTTGTCAGATATATGTATTGTGAACATATTCTCTCACTTATGGCTTGGCCATTTCATTTTTTAATGGTGTCTTCAAAGAGCAGAAGTATTTATTTTGATGAAATCCAATTTATCAATTTTACTCTTATGGTTTGTGCATTTTATCTTCAAAGAAATCTTTGCCATGCCAGTGTCATGAATACTTTTCTTAGGCTTTCTTTTAAGTGTTATGGTTTTGATTTTTCATGTTTAGATGTATTTTCCATTTCAAGTTAATTTTTATGTAGGGTATAAGGTAAGAAATAAGGTTCATTTTTTTCCCCAGTTGGATATGCAATTGCTCCAGTAGCATCTGTTGAAAAGACTATTCTTTTCCCATTGAATTAATTAGCTCCTCATTTATTTAAAAAAAAATCAATTAACCAAATATTTATAGGCCTATTTCTGAATTCTCTGTATTATTCCATTGAGACTTACACCAGCACTATACCATCTTGATTATAGTAGTTCTATAGTAATCCTTGAAATCAGGTATTAAGTCCACCAACTTTGTTCAATTTGTTCAAGACTGGTTTGGGGGAGTGCCTGGGTGGCACAGTCGGTTAAGCATCTTGGTTTCAGCTCAGGTAATGATCCCAGTGTAGTGAGATGGAGTCTCACATCAGGCTCCCCACTCAGCACAGAGTCTGCTTAAGACTGTTTCTCCTTCTCCCTCTGCCCCTCCCCCTGCCCCTGCTCTCTCTCTCTCGCTCAAATAAATAAATAAATCTTCACATTTACATTTATATATTATAGTACAGCAATCAGAGTGACCATCAATTTACTTGGCTTTCTCTGACTCAACATTTTATTAACACTTTTCCTTAAGTATGTGGTTTTCTTGACTACAAAGACTCCTTCCTATTTGGCAAATACTTAATTGGTTGCATTTCCCAATTAAAATTTTTAACTGCTTTGTTTGATATTACAAAAGATGTTTCCTTTTTGAAATATGTATTAAAAAGTATCTTATGAGCTGCAATTAACTCATAACTATTCAAATCCACACAAATTCCAGTTTTACCATGAGGAAACATACACTGGTATAAGTAAATTTTTTTTATTCCAGAAAAATTCTACTGATATGTCCATGCAATTAAAGGACTGTCACTTCTTATTGAAGAAGAACACAGCTTAATTCTTTAAAAGAATCCAGATATTTCTGGACTACGGATATATCTCTTTGAGTTGAAAAATTACACTAGAATATTACAGAATTATATTATTCTGGATATTTTTTGGCCCAAATTTACTGCCTAATAGACATAATAATGACAGTTTCAAAAGATGAAAGATTATGTTTTAGGATTTCAAGTATGTCACAATAGAGGGACAAAAAAGATGTTTAAGACAATAACCTCACAGATTAACTAGCAGAAGTTGTAAGTTTATGTTTCGGAAAGGAAACAGTGTAGAAGAAGTTTTAAATATATAATGCTATATCCATAGGAATGGTCATAGAGATTTTGGTTTCTTATCTAACTCATCATACTCCAGAGATACCAGTGAGATAGGCTTCACTCAGAAATTGCTATATATTATATAGTCAATGCATTCAAAACTGTACCAGTATGATGGGCTAACATTCAATTTTTACATATAGACTGAATCTACATAACAGACTGCTTCTGTTAGAGATCAGAATGGCAATCTTTATAAATATGACAATGGCTAGCTAATAAGACTCATTCAGTTGACCTGCACCAAGATGTCTCTTTCAGATGCTCATGGACTCAACCACTTTTTTCAGGACATCAGATAATCAGGCATTGTTCTAGTCAGGGTTCTTTAGTGGAAAGAGGTAGAAACAACTAAACTAGCTCAAGAATTTGGCTTTTAAAAAAGATAGAGTGGGGCTCATAGAAATCCAGGAACAGGATCCACTATTTAACCCAAAATTATAAAGCTATTAGGAATGAAGGCTACTCTGTCCCTTTGGCTTGAGGGGTGCAGGGGTGTAGGGTTATGGGGTCTCTGCTACTCTGTGTATATGACCCATTGTCAAGTCCGACTATCTCTTCTTCAGCTTGTACGTAATTCAGAGGAGCTGATCCAGCTCCTGTTATATCATGGGAACTCTTGATACTTACATTTCTGACCTCCATTTGCTAATTAGCTAAGTGTTTAAGTATCCAAATTTCTAGGGAAGATTGGCCCCACTTACGATTTTTAGTCAAACCTCACAAGGCACAAGTTCTGGAAGCATATGAAGGAACTGACTACCTTTGGGTCAGTTGTCACACTGGCTCAGTTAGCTGTGATCAAGGAGAGGGCATGGGGTCACTCAGTGGATAACATGGTTATTCAGGGCGGCAGGACCTGCACTAGTATATGTTGAATGTTTGTTGAATGAATGAACGAATGAATGAATGAGTGAATGAATGTAGTATCTGAAGAAAAGAATGAAAGAAGATAAAACTTGGCAATGCTCTAGGATTAAAGGCAACAAAAAAACAGAAGAGGAGGCATTAAATGTATTTACAGGCATTTTATACCAAATATAAACAAGCTATATTGAAGGCTGTTATGCCATCTGTTCACCACATAATTACATGGTTTAGGAGCCCTGCCTGCTTAGAGGAAGAAGACTAGATTAGAAGAGCAACAGTATGATTCCATAGGCCTAATTCCCAATATTACTTCCTTCTGCTTTTAGGTTTTAGCTAGTTATTCTGTGGGTTTGCAAATATTCCTATTATTCCGTGTAGCAGAAGTTCCTCCATGTATTTGTATTGTGCCCTTGTGAGGGAGAATGTAGTTGGCATGTTAGTGGAATCTTTCTTTCTTGATTGATATGTTCATTATCTTAATTTGAAAAATTGTCTTAGAAAATTACAAATTGTGATGGTTTGGTTTAACTGTTTGCAGCATACATCTGAGCTCTAAGGATACTTGTCTTTTGAGCTACCCTATTTTTCTTCTGGACAAGAGACGTGTTAGGATGGTTCTAACTTTTTTAAATAACTTTTTTCTTAGATTTTTTTTTTCCTCTTAGATTGCATCTCATATGGCAGCATGCACTTTCCTGTACATCTTCCTTACCAGGTCTGGAGTTACACTGTTCTTAATGTACACAGAAAACTGTTTCTTGTTAAGTCCCTTTATCTTCTTCCCCTGATGTGCTTACCAAGTGCTTTTGCACTGAATTCTTTGCTTTCTCAACCAAAACCCAGGAATCATTTGGTGCTACCTGGGCTGAATATGCATCTATATACAGCTCCCCAGAACCCTGGAAGTTTGTTTCCAGGGATAGTTTTGATGACCCCTGCATCATTCTGTAAACACCCTGCTAAGGCACCAGCTTGGTCTTCACTACAATCTACCATATATTCATCTTTGCCTGCTTGCACTTGACCTTCAGAGATTGTATCCATGCTAAACCTATTAAGAAGATGTGCTGGCCCACAGTGGGCCCACAAGGCCTCAACCATGTGCCATAGCAACATTTGTCAAGGGAACCTTTACACTTTCCATTGGACATTCATGAGCAGAAGCACTTTTCCAAATGACTTTTCTGTTGGTAACGCTATCATTCTGCATTTGGGTGTGTTCTTATTCTTATCTTATCTTGTTCTTATTCTTATCCTAGATTTCTAAGCATGTCTGAGCACACTAATCAGTTCTACCCTCTCATCTTCTCCCATATTGCACTTGGAATCTCTGGAGATTGGCTTTATTCTCAAAAATTTGAACAACACCATCCTGCCAAAGAGACACTCATGTTAGGAGCTCTGCACAGACCTGCAGGTCTAGCAACACTCAGGAGGATAAAGTGTTAGTAGATATTTTTTTGTTTTTGTTTTCTAAGTATCAGGGCTTCATTTATTTACTTATGTCACTTTTTAAAAAAATAAAGTATAATTGACATACAATAAATATCTGAATAGTTTCAGGTGTATATCATACTGATTTGATATTTTTATACATTATGAAAGGATCCCCACAATAAGTCTAGTTACCATCTCTCATCATACAAAGTTATTATAGTATCATTGACTATATTCACTATGCTATACATTATATCCCCATGACTTATTTTATAACTTAAAGTTACCATCACCTATTTCACCTATCCTCCCACCTTCTACCCTCTCTGGTAACCATTAGTTTGCTTACTGTATCTATGGGTGAGAATTTTTTTTTTAAATATTTTATTTATTTATTTGACAGACAGAGACACAGCAAGAGAGGGGACACAAGCAGGGGGAGTGGGAGAGGGCGAAGCAGGCTTCCCACGGACAGGGAGCCTGATGTGGGGCTCGATCCCAGGAACCTGGAATCAGGACCTGAGCTGATGGCAGATGCTTAACGACTGAGCCACCCAGGCGCCTATGGGTGAGGATTTTAAAGTAGCAGAGAAACTTAACCAAAATCTTCCTGTAGCAGCTTACAAGTCCCACTGCACATACTCCCATGTCCTTGTGACATTCAGAGACTCTTTTCTTTAATTACAAGCAGATGGGAAGATTGAAATATCATGGTTGATAAAGTAAGTAATGTGGCAAATAATTCAAAGAATTATAGCTCATTTTCTAAGACAGGACTAAGAGAGAAAATCATCTGAAGAGGAAGCCCTCTTTATTTTGCCTTGGAAATGTTCACCATGGATATATTTCTTACTTAATGTATTGTAGTGACCTTGCTCTAATGCTTTCTCTTTCTGATTATTCTTTAGCAATAAACCAGAAATAGGAAACCACCACCAGGTTCCACTGGGAGTTGGATGTCAAATCCACAAGGCTGAACTTCAAAGTGTTTTAACAGATTAAAAAATAGAAGACCACAGAAACCACATGGACCACAGAAGGGAAAGAAGCTTGTTTACAAGGTCAGTTCAAAGTGTAGTCGAGTGAATGACCTGTAGCTGGAATAGAACTAACTGCACCAGAAGCAGCCAGGGACACTCCTGAAGACTAAGACTAAGGCAGGTTGACTGCATATGGATGAGGGAATGAGCATGTAAATGTGTGAGGCTCTGTATAAACATGGGAGCAGTACCGGTCATAGACACTATTTGAGCTCTTTTCTGTTGTTTATCATTATAATCTTTAAGTGTTTCCTTTTGTTGCTTTCATGTCTGCTCCAAACTTGCAAGTTCCCAACAGACTGATTTCTTTCTCTATCATAAGTCTGTCACTTCTTCCACACAAAGTGCACTCACTTATCATCTTCATGGTCACTATTATTTATGGATTCCTTACCATATGTCAGGCATTCTGCTGAAAGCTAGACACCATTGCTTCATGTAAGCATGACAACATTGATGGGCTTAGGGTATTATTATACCCACAGTTCTCAAAGACGAGGAAAGTGACTTGAGGTGACGTAGTTTGGTCAAAATCACACAGTAAGGACTTGAACCCAAACTAGTCTTATCTCTAAATAAAATTGCCTATTAGCAAAAACAAACAAAAAAACCCCCATTTTTTGAATATTTAAAAATTACTTAAAAAGAATAGTTAACAAATATTCTATTGTGACAAAGAACCATCAAAAATCTACCTTCCCTGCTATGAAATGAAATACCCCATACTGTGTGAGGAGATTACTTAAAAATAAAATCTCGATCTTTAAAAAAATTAAATAAATAAATAAATAAATAAAATCTTTAAAACAAATTTAAAAAGTGGTAAGACCAAGATTTTAAAAATTTGAAACAACTAATCAAAGGGGCACAACCAACAAAGTTAACTTCAAAAATAGTGACAGCCAGGGAAAGAAGCAAAATACCCTGTCCCAGTGTGGCCTTCCTTGGCCCCTTGTCCTACCCCACCTGCCAAACACTGATGGGCATGACCAGCAAGTATGGGAAACACTTACTAATATCCTAAATATGGCTATCATTCCCCTTTCCTGACTGAGAGGGAGTTGGAATGACTGCTGAGAAGAGAGAGGTGGACCAGAAAAAGGAAACAGCTGGGACTGGCTCTGGAGGAGTAGTCGGTCCCAGAGCCCCAGGCTGAGCTAGGGAAGCTCCCCAAGATGGCCACAGGCATGGGACTTACCTCCTAGTGCCTTCTCTTTGGTGCGGTAGATCCCAACACAGGACACTGAACAAACAATGACCAAATCTGGAAAATGGGCAGGCAGGGCACTAAATGTCTGAATAGGGGCAAGGAGAAGGCATAGAAGGCTTTACCAGGGCTAGCCTCACCTTGAAGAAAAACTGAAGCTAGGGATGAGAGTGCTGGGCAGCCTTCTTCAATTTTACCTTAAGAACTGCTTCTGATCTCTGTAATGCTTTTAAGGGATTACCATGTAAACTTCCCAAAGACCCGTGGAGAAAGGTCGCTGGGAGTGCTTAGTAGAAAGTTCCAAATCTGAAAGCCATCCCCAAGAAGAGATGGCTTGACACCTGCAGAGCAGCAGTCACTTCAAAGGACAAATGGGAGGGTCTCTCCCAAGGATCAGGATGTAATCCCCTCCTAGGGCAGAAAGCTCCAGCTTTTTGTGGGCAGCTTCCCAAATGCCCAAGAGGATAGATCTCACTAAGTCAAGTGGCTCTCTTGTTAATTACTGCAAGAGCTTCTAAATCTCAAATGAAAAGATTGGGTTGCATGCAGTTTTTCATCCTTGCTAAAGACTGAAAGCTTAGCACTTCATCTCCAGTAACAGCTTCTCCTCAGTGGGGCAGGACGTGTCCAGGTATGTATGTTATGTGTTTTCCCAGAGCACAGACCTAATCAGTACAGCAGGTTTTAAATAATGATTAGATTTGATAGCCATTCTACTAATACTGAGAAAAATCTTAAGCATTCTAGAACCTCACCTGGAAGGTCTGATGTAGAATGAGAAAGGAAAATGTACACATTCCCACCTTCTCTTTTTTTTTTAAAGATTTTATTTATTTATTTGACAGACAGAGAGCACAAGCAGGGGGAGTGGCAGGCAGAGGGAGAGGGAGAAGCAGGCTCACTGCTGTGCAGGGAGCCTGATGCGGGACTTGATCCCAGGACCCTGGGACCGAGCCAAAGGCAGACACTTAATCAACTGAGCCACCCAGGCACCCTCATCCCCACCTTCCTTAAAATTAAATGCTATGGCCTCCATTTGCTAAAACAGATTCCTGAAAATTGCCAGAGACTATCAGAGAATCTAGTTGCAGGGCCAAAAAGCTAGACTATATTCCTGCAATTTCTTTTCCATATATTCAAAATGTTCCTCTCTTGGGGTTCTGTGGGTTGCTGATGAGCAGTGCAGTTGCACGAAGCAGAGCTGTTCTGTTTACATAAACCTAAGCTACCTCAATACCTCAATATTGCTCATGTCAATACATCAGGGATAGGGGAAAGCTCAAGGACGCCTTTTTCTAAGAATATGCTATTGCCTTACTTGTTTGGAATCTGATTAGCATTTTCCTAACTTTTTGTCGTCAAGTTTCCTCTTTTGCCTTTAGGTTCTTTCCTCGTTCCTCTTCTTGGGTAATCTCAGAACTCAAAGGAAATTTTGTTCTTTTTCAAAAGGTGTAGCCATGAGAGGTGAAGAAAGACCTGCCCTGGGTCACGTGGATGATTAGAGACACAACTAAGATCTCTCAGACACCTTTGTTCTCCTGCATCACAGTGCATTCTCCTGGCAATCACAGTGTCCTCACAGGACTTGGATGGATATGGCCAGCCTACACAGACAATTTCTCAACGTTTGAGACTTCCTTTCTTCTGCACTCCCTCCTTTTCTTTTCCTTCCTTCCTTCCTTCCTTCTTTCCTTCCTCCCTCCCTCCCTCCTTCCTCCCTCCTTCTCTCCCTCCCTTCCTTATTTTCCAATTAATAAAATTTTCTTGACATATTTTAAGTATCATTTTTAATGTTCTTTGTCAAAAATGGCATATATATCTGCGTTTGCGTTTTATTTTACAATTGCTTATTCAGAGTGAAATTCCAACTAGCAGTGGGTGCTAAATGTCCTTGTTAGATGTTCACATAGAAAATCAAATTTCACTTGCATCTTTGCACAGCACATTCAATTCAATAAAGCCTATCGTGAACCTGACATGTTGTTTGGCTGCCCCAATAGAATCAGGACTGATCAGATTATGTTCTCTTCTTCACTCTAAGAAAAATCCCCATTTGATAGCACAGGACATTTACAGCAAGGCTGGAAAAAAGAACACTCCAGATCCTACTGCCCAATGTTTTAGAATAGAAATTTAAAGGGTTCTCTTAAATGCCAGAGGCAAGGAAAACTCTTGTGTTTGTCTTGACAGAAATAAATAAAAACAAACAAACAAACGCTTTCTTCCCGAAATAATCTCTGATACCAGAAAGTTTCCTCTGATATTGACTTCTCATGTAAAGTCATGGGTGAAGTCCCTCCCTTCCACTGGCCATGGGAAAGGAGATTATTGTGTTGCTTTGATATTCTTACTTTTCAGAAGTGCTAACAAAATGTCCCATACTCACAATAGGCCAGCTTCTTTCTTGTTAAGTTTCATAATGAATTGTTGGTCAGGAAAAGCAAAAAAAGGCTGGTAACTTTTATGACATTAAATATAAAACAGCTCTCCCCAAAAATGGCTGATTCCCAAAGGTTTGCTTATATTTGCTTCTGGTCAACAACATTCCTCAAAACTCAGTATTATGGGGTTTACCAACCCAACCAAACCAAGCAAAACATGGCACCTCAGAAAAGAATTCTACTATGTGTGGAACAGGTTTGGGTGAATTTGCTGGAGTGGTAGACTTGCCCCCAACACAACCTGCTAAGGTTTGTAAAGGAGTGGCAATTTTTACCCCTGGCTCCACATTAAAATCTCCTGACTCAGGGCAAGAGTTCAGAAGTACAATGTCCATGCCCCATCCTCAGAGATTTTTTTTTCCCTCTCTAGAGAGCCCAGATATTAGTATTTTTAAAAAAGATCTCTAGGTGATTCATGTGCAATTAGAATTGTGAACCATTAGGGACCAGACCAAGTGCATACAGTTCTCTGCAGGAACAATTAATTAATCAAGTGCTATGAAATCGGGAGACTTAATTGTACTTGATTTATTCAAATGTCCATCAGTTGTGCATGACCTTCTCAGAAACTTGCAAAACAGGCTATGATCAAGGTTTTCAGAAAAAGGTTCTGAGTAAATGTATGGATTTCTCAGCACATAAAACATTGATACCGGTGCTCGATCTCACTGACTACAATAGAAACTGCTCTATTGATTTGTGGTATTTACAAGTACTTGCAGGAATAGATTGTAATTTGAATCAAATTGCTCAGAAAATTCCCCTGGTGAGTCCATCTAGTAGAAAAATATTCCTAAAGAATAAGGAGTATGCTATTCTACACAGTGGGCCTGAACTCACCTGCTCAGGCCTATACAAGAGGCAAGTCAGCTGCCCCACTGGCTCATCCTTCTCTCTCAGAGAAACTCCCTTTCCAGACAGAGAAGCACTTCTACTCCATCCTGGAACTATAGGTAAAGACACAATGGCCCACAGTCCTGTGGAGCAGGGCGGCAGAGGTGAGAAAGGGGTGAACTGTCAGGCCTGCTAGAGACTTAAAGGCAGGGATGGTAATGGAGAGAAGGGGTCTCTGGAGGAGGGCACAGGGGCTTTGTACCTACATTAAGAATGTTTTCAATTTTGGCTTCCCATTAGAATTATCTGCAAAGCTTTAAAAATATCCTAGTGCTCATGTTCTACCCTAGACCAATTAAGTCAGAATCTTTGTGGGAAAGATTTGTGGCATCAGACATCTCTTAAAAAAACTCAGAGATTCTAATGTGCGGCCAGAATTGAGAACCACTATTGCGCTATCAGACTTTCAAAAGGCTAGTCAAATAAACTGGTAATAAACATAGCATGATTTCTTAGGTGCTGAAAGAATCCTTTTTCCCTTGAGTCCCTACCTGACTAACACAATAATGCCTAATAGTCAACAATCCGAGATACATTCCTTTGACTTAATAAGAGGTTTTCTCCTCTGTTATAAAGCATACACTCCAGAAAGAAGCATATAGGGCCTTTTAAGTCATTTAAACCGTTATTAACAGATGTTTTAACAGAGGAAGGAATGACCATAAGTCAAAGGGAATCTTAAGGCACCATGAAGGGCAGCACTAGGATTAGAGTGAGAAAGGGGGACTGAAGACTGAATTAGCAGCCTCTTCAGTTTTGCAGACTGCTGGCTTCATGGAACTTGCAGGCTGGGAGTCCCACATTTTTAACTGGGAAGGCTCAAGATTCAGTGGTCACATGGTTGTGGCAAGAGAGCCTCCATCTGGCCATTCTTCTGATCCTCCATTCTTTGAGAATCAGAGAACAGTTCAAGGCCAATGTCATGAAATGATAGATGAGAAAACTGGTTGGGAGTGATAGAGATGGGACTGAGGCCCCCCAACCTAATTCACACTTCCCATTCTGCCAAAAGGTTCTTTTTTAAAAGAAGACCAACTTCCCTCTTCCTTAGATTTACTTTGTTCTATGGAAGTGGATTTCTCTCTTGTCCCCAGAGGCCCTTACTGGCAATTATGTCTTTTTGTTCCCTGACTACAGAGGGCTCCCAACTTGCAGAGGGATTGTGTTCTAAAAGCTTAAGTGGAGGTAGTTATTTGTAATTCAGAATATACTTTCTTATAGAAACAATGCTATATAGCTTCCCAGATAAATTCATGAACAGCTTCAAACGTAAATATTCCTGAAGTGATATGATATTCTATAACCACCATGGAAATAGGAGTTATCAAGTCAAGAAATTTTGATTTATAAATCCAGCCCCTCCCTCTCTGCCTGAGAAATTAATCAGGTGTTCTCTCCTCAAATGTCTTTCCGCCCCATCAGGCCTACAGTAGTAAAATTTTAGGGAAAAGATATCAAAATAAATATTCCTTGTATCAATGCATAACTTGGTAAGTCACTAAATGTAAGTTTATTCTGAAGAGTTTGGGGTGGGAAGTGAGAGAACCTTCCCTCCAAAAAGGAATTTATAATATTTTACAGATGCATATATTTATAAATGAGGGACATAAGTAATATCCACCTATTTACTTCCTAGAAGTGCTTTCATATTGAAAAATAATTGTATTTTTATACTTAAAATTCAGTGAAGAATATCCACTGCATCAGATCTAATCATACCCAATACCAACTTCCAAATTTTGTATCTTGAAACCATGATGTGGGACATGCTATTTTTCAGGGTGTTTGGCATTTCAGTAACAAGCACAAGCAACAGAGGGCCTTCGGCCAAGCTGTAAGAGATGTGGTGGATATATTAATGGAGAGAAATGTGCTCCTAACAATGACTTTGAAAGATGGCATAAGAATTTTGGGAGGATGTGTCCTCTATAGCTGAAGTCTTACCTTTATGCCTTTCAAAGTGACAAAGTTGTATCAGTTACACAAAGGAATTGGGTGTTGGCCATACAGGGCAAAAGTAAGTAGCCCTGGGGCACCTGTGTGGCTCAGTCGTTAAGCATCTGCCTTCAGCTCAGGTCATGATCCCAGGGTCCTGGGATGAAGCCCCACACTGGGCTCCCTGCTCAGAGGGAAGCCTGCTTCTCCCTCTCCCATTCCCCCTGCTTGTGTTCCTGCTCTCGCTATGTCCCCCTGTCAAATAAATAAATAAAATTTAAAAAAAAGTAAGTAGCCTTATATCATGTAAGATGAAAGAACCATGAATGCAGCCAGCCAGCCATGGGATAGGGAACTTGCTTTTAAAGCCAGATAGAGGATTTGTCAGACAAAGGAAAGAGAAACAACAGCTGAAGCAACAACAACAAGAAGAAACAAAAATCAGGGGTGGGAGGTCATCAGAGCAAATCTTCACACTTGCATCTTCTGACTGCTCGGCGGTGGATTTCCTTTAAATTCTGAAGAAGCAAGGAGATGATAACAATTTTTTAACTCCCATTTTCTACAAAAACATGTTTCTCTAGCCACCTACTGTCAGCTGATGACACAAGAGTTGTTTGAAATGTGACTGAGTACCTAACTTCCTATGTAGATCCTCTGTTACCCTTTAACTTTGAGGTTATATCCATCCCTCTATCCATCCACACATGCAATAAATATGTAATAAGCACCTACTTAGTGCCAAACAATGTTGTTAAGCTCTGGAGATAGAGCAGTGAATAAGAAAAACTCATTCCCCTTATTTTATAGGGGAAACATACAATAAGCAAATAAGTATATAATTATATAATATAATGTCAGGGATAGGAATCATTAGGAAAATAAGGCAGTGTAGGGAAGTATGGTGAAGGGGAGGCACAGAGCTATTTTAGATAAGATGGCCATGCTGAGGAGGTAATATTTAAGTAGAGTCCTGAGTGAAGAGAAGGGGTCAGCTATTGGCAAATCTGGGGAAAAAATGTTCCAGGTGGAGATGTCTACTAGAACAAGGGCCCTGAGGCAAGAGCAATCTTAGCATATTGGAAGAATGGCAAGATAACCACTGAGAGCAATGTGGGGGTGAGAATGGTAGGTGAGATCTGAGAGGTAAGCAGGGCCCAGAATATGTAGAGTCTTATGGACCTTAGTAAGGAGTGTATAAAGGGAAACTATTTGGAGATTTAGAGCAAAGAATGGACATAAAATTATTTATGTTTTAAAAGCCACCCTGGAAAATCTGCTTCCAATTGAGTAATAAGGATTGAATTTGCCCTTCTGCCTGAAACAATTAGAAAACCAGACAAAATACATAAACAACAATTTTCAAAACATTGGACATCATGCAGAGAAGGATCTCTAAGAGATGGAAAGCAAATCAGGTGAGCCCTACAATTGCCTGGCTTACTGCCTAAAGAAAGTTTCCAGGCCACAGCAAAGGAGGGGAAGCCAGGTAGGGCCTAGTGATCTCATGAGTTGAGGAGACAGCTGTAAGTTTGGGGGAACCAAGGTATTTCTAGATCACAGAGCACAGAGAGTAGGAAATTGGACAGAGAATTCCAGGATCTGTAGAGGAGCATTCAGCTGAGTACTGATCAGGGCATGTGTGTGTAGAAACCACCTGAACGTGGGTGAAAAAAACCTCCTGAAAGAATGAGAGGAAACAGTACTCAGAACTCACACAGGGCCAAGAATAGTGCCTGTTTCTAATATTTAGAGAGAAGAACCTCATAATTCAGAGGTCACTGATTAGAGTACAAAGAAGAGTCTTGCAAGAATCGTGGAGAAAAATTAACCCTACACTAAATGCTGTTGTGGTTCTGCTAACCATGCTTAAAAATAAGACCCAGTAGGAAGAAACTATGAGTACCAGAATAGAACTCAAGAATATTTATAGGTAAACAAAAATAACCGCACACAACAAGGTATAGTTCACAATGTCTGGCATCTAAAGGTATACAAAGAAGAAAGGAAACAATTAGAAATCAAGCATTTGCATTAACCTGTAGTTGACACCAATGACAGAATTAGATTAGGATATTTAAACAGCTATTACTGTAATAGTATTCCAATGATAAAGAAGCTAGAAGTAAGATTGAACAAATAAAGACATGGGAAATATAAAAACAACCCAAATTTAAGTTATAGTGTTGAAAACTACAGTGCCTGATTTACAAATTCACTGGGTGGGATTAATAGCAGAGTAGACATTGCAGTAGAAAAGATTACAAAGCTAGAAGACATAGCAAATGGCCCAAAATAGAAAAGGCCCCAGGGAAAAAGTCTAAACAACAAGAAAGAACAGAGTATCAGTGATCTCTGGGATGACTTCAAATGACCAAATACACATATAGAGTTTCCAAAAAACATAAGGGGTGGGTGAGACATAAACATATATATGTACATACATATTTTTTTTCTCAAGTAATCTTTATGCCCAACGTGGGGCTCGAACTCACAACCTCGAGATCAAGAGTTGCATGCTCCACTGACTGAGTCAGCCAGGTGACCCAAGACATAAACACATTTTAAGAAAGAGTTGAGGTAAATTGTCCAAGTTGGTGAAACCACAAATCCACATACTGAAGATAATCAATAAACCTCAAGCACAATAAATATGATGAAAACTACCCCAAGGTGCATCATAATAAAATAGATAAGGAGAAAAGTTTTACAAAAAGTTCTATAAAAGTGGTAATCATTTTTATGCTTCTCTTTTTAAATTTGATAAAAAGAATTCAGTGATTCTGATTTATAAATAACTATGGTTTTAGTCATTTTTGTAAAAAAAAAAAATCTTTTGCTTTAGATGCAGAAGATAGAAAGCTTCTTTTTTTTCTACCAATAGAGAACATACAAACAACAAAAATTACAATTGCTAGAAAAATGTCTTTCCAGTACAGCTTAGTGTCTCCTGTTTTCTATGAGAATTTATTTATTAATTAACAATATCTTTAAACACAGCAAATGAGTGCAAAATTAAGTTGGAGAAAGAGGAGAGTATTATGCATTTAATACACAAGATGGTAGACTAGCCAAACCAGATGATAATCAGTCAATTGGTAAATAAAACTCTAGACATGGATTAAAACATCACCATGTTTCCTTTTATTTTAATTTTTTATTTATTTTAATTCCAGTATAATTAACACACAGTTTTATATTTGTTTCAGGTATACAATATAGTGATTCAAAAATTCTGTATGTTACTCAGTGCTCATCACATTTAGTGTACTCTTAATACCCTTCACCTGTTTCACCCATACCACCGCCCCACCTCCCCTCTGGTAACCATTAGTTTGTCTATAGTTAAGAGTCTGTTTTTTGGCTTGTCCTTTTTTACTTTGTTCATTTGTTTTGTTTCTTATATTCCACATATGAATGAAATCATATGGTACTTGTCTTTCTCCGACTGACTTGTTTCATTTAGCATTTTACTGTCTAGATCCATTCATGTTATTGAAAATGGCAAGATCTCATTAATTTTATGTCTGAGCAATATTCCATTGTATGTATATACCACTTCTTCTTTTTTCATTCATCTATTGATTTCAATAGCCATTATCTTGGCTATTGAAAACAATGCTGCAATAAACATAGGGGTGCATATATCTTTTCAAATTAGTGTTTTTATGTTCTTTGGATAAATACCCAGTAGTGGAATTTCTGGATCATATGGTAATTCTCTTTTTAAATTTTTTTTAAAGATTTTTTTTATTTATTTGACAGAGAGAGACACAGTGAGAGAAGGAACACAAGAGGGGGAGCGGCAGGCAGAAGGAGAGGGAGAAGCAGGCTTCCCGCTGATCAAGGAGCCTGACACAGGACTTGATCCCAGGACCCCGGGACCATGACCTGAGCCAAAGGCAGATGCTTAAAGACTGAACCACCCAGGCGCCCCCCCTTTTTTAATTTTTTGATGGACCTCCATACTGTTTTCCACAGTGGCTGCACCAGTTTGCATTCCCACCAACCGTGGAAGAGGGTTCCTTTTTGTCCACATCCTCACCACACTTGTTCTTTCTTATGTTTTTTTTATTTTAGCCATTCTGACAGGTGTGAGGTGATATCTCACTGTAATTCTGATTTGCATTTCTCTGATGATGAATAACGTTGAGCATCTTTTCATGTGTCTGTTGGCCATTCGGACATCTTTGGAGAAGTGTCAGTTCATGTCTTTTGCCCATTTTAAATTGGATTGTTTTTTGGCTGTTGAGTTGTATAAGTTCTTTATATGCTTTGGATACTAATCTTTTATCAGCTATGCCACTTTGCCACTTGCAAATATCTTCTCCCACTCAGTAGGCTGCCTTTTAGTGTTGTTGATTGTTTTCTTTGCTGTACAGAAGCTTCATATTTTGATGTAGTCTCAACAGTTTATTTTTGCTTTGGTTTCCCTTACTTCAGGAGACATATCTAGAAAAAAGGTGCTACTGCTGATGTCAGGTAAATTACTGCTTGTGCTCTCTTCTACGATCTTTAGGGTTTCAGGTCTCACATTTAGTTTTTTTTTTTTTAAAGATTTTTATTTATTTATTTGAGAGAGAGAATGAGAGAGAGAGAGCATGAGAGGGGGGAGGGTCAGAGGGAGAAGCAGACTCCCCGCTGAGCAGGGGGCCCGATGCAGGACTCGATCCCAGGACTCCAGGATCATGACCTGAGCCGAAGGCAGTCGCTTAACCAACTGAGCCACCCAGGTGCCCCTCACATTTAGTTCCTTAATCCACTTTTAGTTTGTGTGTAGGGTGTAGAAAGTGGTTTGGTTTCACTCCTTTGCATGTAGCTGTTCGGTTTTTCCAACACAATTTGTTGAAGAGACAGTCTTTTTCCCATTGCATAATCTTGCCTCCTTTGTTGAAATTAATTGATTATATAATTGTGAGCTTATTTCTGGGCTCTCTATTCTGTTCCCTTGATCTATGTGTATCTTTGTGACAGTACCATACTGTTTTTATTACTACAGCTTTGTAGTATATCTTGAAATCTGGGATTGTGATATCTCCAGTTTTCTTTTTCTTTTTCAAGATTTCTTTGGCTATTTGGGATCTTTTTGGTTTCATTAAACTGTAAGATTATTTGTTCTACTTCTGTGAAAAATGCTGCTGGTATTTTGATAAGGATTGCATTAATTTGATAAAGATTGCTTTGGGTAGGATGGAGATTTTAACAATATTTTCTCTTCCAATCCACGAGCATGGAATATCTTTCCATTTGTTTGTGTCATCTTTAATTTCTTTCATCAGTGTTTTATAGTTTTCAGAGTACAGGTCTTTCACCTCCTTGGTTAAGTTTATTTCTAAGCATTTTATTATTTTTGGTGCAATTGTAAATGGGACTATTTTCTTAATTTCTCTTTCTGCTGCTTCATTATTAGTGTATAGAAATACAATGGATTTCTGTATATTGATTCTGTACTGATTTGCGACCTTACTGAATTCACTTATCAGTTCTAGTAGTTTTTTGGTGGGGTCTTTAGGGTTTTCCTTATAGAGTATCATGTCATCTGCAAATAGTGAAAGTTTTACTTCTTCCTTACCCATTTGGATGACCTTAATTTCTTCTTGTCTGATTGCTGTGGCTAGGAATTCTTATACTACATTGAATAAAAGTGGTAAGAGTGGACATCCTTGTCTTGTTGCTGATCTTCAGGAAAAGTTCTGTTTTTCAGCACTGAGTATGATGTTAACTGCGGGTTTTTCATATATGGCCTTTATTATGTTATGTTCCCTCTAAACCTAATTTGTTGAGGGTTTTTATCATGAATGCATATTGTGCTTTCCCAAATGCTTTTTCTGCATTTATAGAAATGATCACATGGTTTTTATCCTTTCTCTTGTTGATATGATGTATCATGTTGATTGATTTGTGAATATTGAATCACCTTTGCATCCCAGGAGTAAATCCCACTTGATCATGGTTAATGAATTTTTTAATGTGTTGTTAGATTTGGTTTGCTAATATTTTGCATCTATATTCATCAGAGATATTGGTCTCTTTTTTGTACTATCGTTATCTGGTTTTTATATCAGGGTAATGCCGGCCTCATAGAATAAATTTGGAAATTCTCCTTCCTCTTCTATTTTTTGGAATAGTTTGAGAAGAATAGGTATTAACTCTTTTAAATGTTTGGTAGAATTCACCTGGGAAGCTGTCTGGTCCTGGACTTTTGTTTGTTGTGATTATTTTGATTACTGATTCAATGTCATTGCTGGTAATCAGTCTGTTCAAATCTTCTATTTCTTCCAGATTCAGTTTTGGGAGGTTGTTTCTAGGAATTTATTAATTTCTTCTAGGTTGTCCAATTTCTTGGTATATAATTTTTCATAATATTCTCTTATAATCCTTTGTATTTCTGTGGTGTTATTACTTCTCCTCTTTCATTTTTGAATTTATTTGAGCCCTCTTCTTTTTTTTTTTTTTTTAATGAGTCTGGCTAAAGGATTATTAATTTTGCTGATCTTTAATAAAAAACAGCTCCTGTTTTCATCAATCTGTTCTATTATTTTTTTCAGTTTCTAGTTGATTTATTTCTGCAGCATTATGATTATGATTATTATTTTCTTCCTTCTACTGGTTTAGGGTTCTGTTTGTTCTTCTTTTTCCATTTCCCTTAGATGTAAAGTTAGGTTGTTTATTTGAGATTTTTCTTGCTTCTTGAGGTAGGCCTGTATTGCTATAAACTTCTCTCTTAGAACCACTTTTGCTGCATCCCAAAGATTTTGGACACTTGTGTTTTCATTTCCATTTGTCTCCATGGATTTTTAAATTTCCTCTTTGATTTCTTGGTTGACCCATTCATGTTTAGTAGCATGTTATTAAACCTCCATGTATTTGGGTTCTTTCCAGATTTTTTTTCTTCTCATTGATTTCTAGTTTCAAATATGTGGTTGGAGAAGATGCATGGTATGACTTCAATCTGTTTGAATTTGTTGAGACATTTTTTGTGACCTAACATATGATCTATTCTGAAGAGTGTTCCATATGCATTTATACAGAATGTATATTCTGCTGTTTCAGGATGGAATGTTCTGAATATATCTGTTAGATCTATCTGGTCCAATATGTCATTCAAAGCCACTGTTTCCTTGTTCATTTTTTTGTTTGAGTGATCTATCCATTGATGTAAGCAGGGTGTTAAAGTTACTATTACTGTATCACTATCAATTACTTCTTTCATTTCTGTAATTAGCTGTTTTATGTATTTGGGTGCCCCATGTTGGTTGCATAAATATTTATAATCATTCTGTCTTCTTGTTGGATTGTTACCTTCATGATTGTGTAGTGTCTTTCTTTGTGTCTTGTTATATAGTCTTTGTTTTAAAGTCTATTTTGTCCAATATAAGTATTGCCACCCTGGCTTTCTTTTCACTTCTATTTGCACAGTAAATGTTTTTCCATCCCTTCACTTTCAATCTGCATGTGTCTTTAGGTGTGAAATAAATCTCTTGTAGGCAGCATATAGATGGCTCTTGCTTTTTTATCCATTCTGTCACCCTGTCTTTTGATTGGAGCATTTAGACCATTTATATCCAAAGTAATTATTGATAAGTATGTTTACTTGTTTTATGGTTGTTTTTTAGTTCTTCTCTGTTCTTCTCTTGCTCTCTTCTCTCATGGTTTGCTGGCTTCCTTTAGTGATATATTTGGATTTCTTTCTCTTTATTTTTTGCATATCTATTACCGGTTTTTGATTTGTGGTTACTATTAGATTTATATATAACATCTTATGCCTAAAGCAGTCTATATTAAGTTGATGGTCACTTAAATTTAAATGCATTCTATAAGCATTAAATTTTTATATACCCCCCCCCCCTTGTTTTAGGTATATGAAGTCATACTTCACATCCTTTTTTTGTATATCCCTTGACCTATTTTTTATAGATATACTTAATTTTACTACTTTTGTGCTTCCTACTTTTCTTATTCCTGCTTATGGTCTTTCCCTTCCATGTACAGAGTCCCCTTTAACATTTCTTATAAGGCTGGTTTAGTGGTGATGAATTCCTTTAACTTCTGTTTGTCTGGGAAACTCTTTATCTCTACGTCTATTCTGAACAACAGCTTTGTTGGATAGAGTATTCTTGGTTGCAGTTGTTTTTTGGGTTTTGTTTTGTTTTGTTTTGTTTTGTTTTGTTTTCCAGCACTTCGAATACATCATGCCACTTTCTTCTGTCCTGCAAAGTTTCTGCTGAAAAATCAGCTTGTGGCCTAATGGGGTTTCCCCTGTATGTAGCTGTTTTCTTTTCTCTTGCTGCTTTAAAAATTCTCTCTTTATCATTACTTTTGCCATTTTAATTACTGTGTCTTGGTGTGGACCCCCTTACATTGATTTTGTTGGGGGCTCTCTGTGAATCCTGGATGTGGATTTCTGTTTTCTTCCCCAGATTCAGGAAGTTTTCAGCTATTATTTTTTCAAATAAATTTTCTGCTCCCTTTTCTCTGTATTCTCTTTCTGGGATCCCTAAAATGCAAATGTCATTATGCTTCATGGTGTTGCTGAGTTCCCTAAGTCTATTTTCCTATTTTATTATTTTTTCTCTCCCCTGTTCAGCTTGATTGCTTTCCATTACTCTGTCCTCCAGGTCACTGATCCATTCTTCTGCTTCCTCTAGTCTACTAATTACTCCCTCTTGTGCATTTTTCCCCTCTAGTGTATTTTTAATTTTAGTTGTTGAGTTCTTAATCTTTGACTGGTTCCTTTTATGTTTCCCGTCTCTTTTTTTCAGGGTCATACAAAGGTCCTTCACTCTTTTCTTCAGTCCAGTGAGCATCTTTATGACCATTACCTTAAATTCCCTATAAGGCATATTACTCATCTCCATTTCATTTAGCTCTCTTATGATTTTGTCCTATTCTTTCATTTGGGACATATTCCTCTGTCTCTTCATTTGTCTAACTCTCTGTGTCTGTTTCTATGTTTTAGGAAAGTCAGCTGCATTTCCTACTCTTGAATGTAGTGGCCTTATGAAGAAGAGTTCCTATAGTGCCCTGCAGTGCAATGTCCCCTGTTCATCAGAAATTGGCACTTCAGGGATGTCTTCTATGTGTGTTGTGTGCCCCCTGCTATTGTGGCTAAGCCACTTTTGCCTTCAGCCAAGTCATCTGCAATGGCTCTCTTTGCCTGTTATGGGGAGGGTTTGGTCTCTGGGGTGTTAGTGGGCCAGTCTGGAGCCAAAATGAATTAAGTTGAGTCAGACCAGGCTTTTGCCAAAGCGCTGAACTGCAGGGTGCTCTCCCTGTGTTGTCCCCTGAGAAGCTTTCATTGGTGGATGCTGCCTGTAGTCAGACCTGATGTTTGCCCCTAGCTCACTGCTGGGGCACAGTTGGACCAGTATGTGTGGTTATCCTCCCCTCTCCCCAAGGCAGAAGTCATTTTGGAGTGGCCACTATTAGGGCTGCTTACACACTGCCAGGCTTGTGGCACTGCTTTGGACTGGCTCTAGCCAATTGGAGGAGGCAGGTCTGCAGGAGAATGCAGGGGTGGAGGTTATTTCATTTTATATTTTATAAATACCTATTCACTGTTATATATTGAGATTACACATTGTTTCATGAAGTTGTGTAGTAGCTGTGAAATGGTTAACAAACAATTTAGAAAATTACTGTTCTAAAAAATAGAATAAGGCATGAGAAAGAACTGAGTAATTGTAATTCTGAAAAGAAATTAAGCTCTGATTTTTAAGAAGGCATTCCTGGAGGCTGAGCTCTTTTTTTTTTTTTTTTAAATAATAATAATAAAAATTTATACCCATTCAAACCAGTTTCCTGTCAATTAAACACTGAATTAGATTTATTGTGTGGCAAAATCAACCAATGGATTGTACAGAAATCCTTGTTTGAACCAGATTAAAAAAATCTTTGTTAAAAACAAAAGTTGTTTTGCTCTTATGTATAAGCATTCCTCTTCTCCTGCTGGCATACTGAAAGAATTTGCCATTTTCTCAAAGGGATAGAATCCAAATAAACAGAATGTAAATACTGGTGAACTTTCACCCTCCAAGACATTATTTCTTAAAGGACAATAATCAGATTTTTGCTCTGAAGTAAGGAAGCAAATGTCTTCACATATGAAGAAACCTGATTTGTGAGAAAATTGCAAATGATTTTTATTTCATTTGAAATAAGACTAAACCCAGAACAGAAATGAAAAGTAAGACTGTGATTTTGGCCTAAAAGGCAAAGAAAGCATCTATTTTACAGATTGTGGTATAACTTAAAAAATTTGTATAACAGTATGATGTCTTAATAAGAATTAGGTATAAAAACTTTCTAGTCCTTCTTGTTAACAAAAGAGACAATGAATGATTAAGCCTGACTCTGCATGTTTTTATTTTTGAAAAACTGTTATATGTTCTAATAAGTAATTACATTTTGAGGAATGGCATCTCAAGATTCTTCCATTTATATTCTTAGGGAAGATCTTGTCTACAACAATTGAACCATTAAAAAATGAGGGAAATAATCATGTAAAGGAGGGTTTACAAAAATGGTGATGCTTCAGGGACCATGGGAGCCTAGAGGACAGGAATACAGGAGAGGGTATGATCTCATATTCCTCAAAGACTCTCTCCTCTCTTCCAGTCAGTTGTTTCCCTCTCTCCTGGTCTTTTCCCACTTCTAGGTTTTCTTGAAAACCAGAGAATTCTAAAAAAGGAGGAGAGGAGTAAGCCACACCTATGATGTCATCTAAGAGCCTCTTACTTGGAATATTCTCTTTAATTGGCCAAAAGGAGAAAATTTGAAACAAAATGGGAAAATAACAAAAACAAAAACACCCTTAAAGCCTGGAATCACTTCCATGATGAAAAAGCTCCCAAGGACTGGGTGAACCTATTTATTCTCATCAGTCAATTTATGAGATGTAGTTATGATCAATAAATATTTTTTAATAAATGATGTGACAGAAACAAAGATGGATAAGATATAATACTGGTGGATGTATGGAATATAAATCCAAGCATAGCAAATATTTCTAGGCAGAAAGCAAACATTATGCTCCATTGAGGCAACACGCAAATACAATGCCAATGTAATGCACAAATACTAGGGCATCCTATTTAATTCTCTTTGTTTTATATCTTAGGAAAATTCCCTGGGAACTGTTAGACAAATTACTGAGGGAAAAGAATTTACCATAAGTTGGAAAACAATGTGATTTAGTTCATCCAGCTCCTTTTGTGATTTTTAAGTGTTCAGAGGTTAGCTGAAATGGCTCCCAGAAATAGGAAGAAAGTTTTACTTAAGTCATCAAAGGAACATTATAGAAAGGCATGGCTTCAGGGATTTGGGTGATGAGAAATTTCTTTGAAAGAAAACAAAAATTTAGATAGAATGAACAAGCTAGGCATGAGTGGTGTTTTTCTAAAAACTAAATCTGAGTTTACTGAAATATTTTCATAATAAATAGGTTCTTTTTATCTTCTACCTAAATATTAATGCCATTAATAATAACACTAATATTTTTTGCCCTATGAAGTTAATAATTTATTTACTCTGATTTTTTTATTTTGAAAGGTCTTGAAACACTTCTTTAATGCTTCATTTTTAAAAATATCTCCTAGAGTAAGATATGTTCACATTAAATTTCCAATTAGTATTTTGCAGAAAAAAAAATTAAAAAAAAATTTTCCTCTTGTGCACATAATCACAGATCATATATATCTTGCCCTTCTTGCTGTTCTTTTAGGATATATTTGATACGGATGACTGTCACCTAATGCAAAGATATTGCCTATGTACAGAAACTCTTATTTGTTGTAAAGCAAAAATGAATCTTCCCAGTGTATTTAACATTTCCTTCTAAAAAACTAAAAATGAAACCTACAACCAGAAAACAAAAAGGGTAGAGAAGGAGCTGCAGAATAAATATGCCTCCTGTGGATGGTTCATTCCCTTTCCATTTAACCCCCAGGACGTGTCTCAGTTCAGAGTGAATGAAAGATGCCCCATTTTTCTCTGTAATGTGGGATGCTCAGCACTTCCTGGAGAAGCCTCAGAAGTGATGATCTGAAATTCATATGAGTGATAATGCTACAAAACCTGTCTTGCCCAACAACCATCCCTCTCCCCAATCACATGATCCATAAAAAAACATCTGACAATTTGCTTTGGCTCACATTTATAAAAGCACTCAGTGAATTGACAGTTCACTTCTCTTGCCCACAAGCAAGCTTTTTAATGTTCTGTGTTCCAGTACAAAACTGTCCCTTCTCATTAGTGTTGGCATATGGCACATGTTAACAGTTAATATACCCTTCCCCATCTCCTGCCTTTAAGGAGCTTAGTTTTCTCCCATAGCAGGGAGAAAAAGGGTAAGCTGTTTTTAAGTGATAAAAAGCCATTGTTTCTCAAAAAAAAGGTCTCTCTTCCCAGTATCATGATACATGGCTCAGAAAGATGCTGCCATTGCGTATCTGCTCTCATTCAGGGCAAGACAGGGATGGACCCTAAGTATGATCAAATAGGTTTCTCATGGTTAGGCTGACAGGCAACTGAGGTGGGACAATAAACTTTATTAAAATGGACATATAGGTGGCCAATGTTCTTGAATTTACAATTCAAGGTGAATATCTTTAAAGGAAGCCTAGAAGAGAGCTGTTCCCTCCACTCCAAGAATGGGAAACACAACCTTTTATTAGTATGGCTTATTTGAGGGTAACACTGCTATTTAGTTTCTCAACCGGGACACTTTTGGAGTGAAAAAGGTGCTATTAATAGTTACACTGGGATAATAGAAGTAATCAGGACTGCCCCAGGAAAAACAGGATGTATGCTCACCCTACTTACAAGTACATTAGCTCTTATGGTAATCCATTCATCCATCTGTAGATCATTTTCTACTGTTTACAAAAGTCTTACATCTGTTTTCATTCTTTTGTTCTTCAAGAAACTAAGTCTATTTTTGAGGCTCTTTTCACAGTGCAAAGGGGTTAACTTCATGCTATACAAATTTAAAGTTTGTTTTTGAGATTTTTAGGGCTGGAGAAAAGAAGCCTGTCCTCTACAGGATGATATACACAGCCCAGTACAGGAGTTGCAGGATATGTGGTCTTCTAATACACTTTGCTTTGCTCTCTGTTGAGAATTTAAAGAGCAAAACAAAAAACCTCCCTTTCTGAGCCATTTAATAACTTTGGCCAATTAGGAATGCATACTTGGGTAGTGTGGATACGGAGAAGGAGTGTGCTTGCTTCAAACTGAGTAAAACAGCAAAGCTTATCCAAACCTGGTTGACCAGGTTGACTATGTTGACGTGGCAGACTGCATGCTGATGAGATCTACTAGGCAAATATTGCTCTAGGAAAAGTGCTTCAGGACTCAGCATGTGGGGCGCTATATATGAACTTGAATGAGGAAATATTCCTAGAAATTTATTTTCAGACATGGAAGACTTTAGAAGTTATCTAACACATATTTTATAGATGGGGAAATTTAAGTTCAGCAAAGTAAGCAGAGCCAAAACAAGGTTTTCTAGCTCCTTTTCCAGGGCCTATGAACCAAATCCATTGTGTTGCATGGCACCAAAGCATGATTCAAATACACTATAACAGCATGATTTAGAATGTATAGTAATATACGGGGAGTGGTCTTCATTAAATTTTGAGTTGGGCTTAATATCAGAATTTTGATTACCCCATATTTGTCACTTAATAATACTGACTTGGTCATTAGTTGTAATTCCAGTTCTATTAACTACCAGGAAGAACTTTGGGAAAATCATTTCACAGTGTGGTTTCTTCCCCTGCAAGTTGTGGGGCTAAGCTAGATAAAGTTCTTTCAAAGGCTCTTTCATCTTGAATTCCCAGTTAATCAACTCTTCTCATTTTACCACCCTAATGTGTCATTTGAAAAGTAATTACAGTATAAATCCCAAAGCTATAAGAAATTAGCAGAGCCCAGACAAAATTTTCTACTATACCCTTACTTTTTCTTATCTTCCTTACTTTCCCTCCCATTCTCTCTTCTTTTTCCCTATTCTCCATCCTTTGTTTCGATTTCTTCCTTCTGTTTTTTTGTAAATTTTCTCACCTTCCCATACAAAAAGTAAAAACAATATTAATATCAAAGAAACAAAAAGAGAAAGAGAAAAGAAATATTCCTTTGAATATAATAAGCCTAATTTGCCTTTCCGTAGATAGTAAAATATTCAAGGAAGAATCTTAGAGGCATCATCCAACCAGATGCTCATCTCAGGAAGGTGACATAAGTTTATCATGACATTACTCAGGTCCTTGTAAATCTCACATACAGGGGAACAAAAACTTATCCATGCTTATCAGGAATGCACTGTCTCCCAGCAAACTGAGAGTCAAAAGTAGCAAATGGAAGCAAAGTCTGAGATATCCTTGAAGTCTTGAATGTTCTGCAGAGATCAAATTCAGATTTCACCTCTAAGAATCTGTCTGCTGTGAAAGGTAGAGAATAAAGCAGATAGTTGTGGATCCTAAACTTTATATATTTTAATGACTGTTGAATTATCATGCAAAAAGGAAAGTAAACTACTTCTTAATGCTTAAATACAGATTCACATAGAAAAGCAAGAAATGTCCTACATTGTAGATCTATTATTACAGCACGTGTCACAATAAAATGGAGAGGAAAAAGCAAAAGGAAATTTTAATGGTAGTGATTTGAAAAAAATAACAATGGTTTGTATTTTCTTGTTACTCTTTTCTCTCTTTTCCTGTAAATTCATATAACCTTTATTGATATTTTGTAACTGTATTTTTCCACCAGGAAACTATACAATCCTATGGTAGCACTAAAGTGGGGTAACTAACTCTTGCAAAAATGTTGAACAGCAACTCACTTAACACAGAGAGCTTCTTTAATATTTTATCCCCTAGAGTTAGGTTCTCAGCATTCAAGTCTTCTAAGACTATACAAAGAAACTCCTGTTTAGTCTCAGTGTAGGTCAAAAGATTTGGGTTTTGGAGAAAGGCAGGTTGTGTTAATTGTAGTTGCTGAGAGGAACAATATCTCTTGCTTTTCTCTGTTGGGTTTGAATGCATAGATTTCTCTTTCTATGTTAAAAATATAACTTCCCCCTTTTAACTATGCCTGGGAGAGCTAAAATATATGGACTGAAAAATCCCTTTAGTCTTTCACTGGAAAAAAAAATGAGTAGCATAAATTAAAAAAATGCTATTATCTCAAAATACCACAAGCTGTCTATTTTCATCAACTCAATTAACCCTTTAAAAGAATGGAGGCATCATCTTGTCCATCAAGATTAAAAACTTGAAAAACTGCTAGAAACTATCACCAAGTAGAAACAGCATTAAATTCAACTTCAAACGTAAATTCTGATTAATCCTATGCAATGTACAAATCTCAACTGATTGACTGTGGTTGTAGGCAACAAACATAAAAATAGATAAATTGGACTACATCAAAATAAAAAACTGTACATCAAAGGACACATTCAATAGAAGGAAAAGGCAACCTATAGAACAGAAATAAATATTTATAAATCATATATCTGACAAGGGATTAATATTTGGAATATATAAAGAACTCCTATAATTCAACAAAAAATAAATAACCTAAGAAAATGTGCAAAGGACTTGAATAGACATTTCTCTACAGATGATATACAAATGGTCAACAAGCATATGAAAAGATGTTCAATATCACTAATCACTAGGGAAATGCAAATTAAAACCATAACAAAATACCACTTCTCACTGATCAGGCTGGCTACTACCAGGAAAAGAAAACAAAACAGAAACTGTGTTGTGAGGATATGAAAAAATTGGACCTTTTGTATGCTGTCGATGGGGATGTAAAATGGTGCAGCTGATATGGAACGCAGTATGGCAATTTCTCAAAAAGGCAGAAATAAAATTCACAGATGATACAGCAATCCCACTTCTGTATATATGTCCAAAAGAATTGAAAGTAAGGATTTCAAACACTCATGTTCATAAAAGTATTATTGCAATAGTCAAAAAGTGGAAGCAATCCAAGTGTCCAACAACAGATGGATGGATAAACAAAATGTGGTATGTACATACAATGGAATATCACTTAGCCTTAGAAAGGAAGGAGATTCTGACACATATTACAACATGGATGAACCTTGAGGGCATCATGCCACATGAAATAAGTCAGTCACAAGGAGACAAATACTGTAGGATTCCACATATATGGGGGCATTTAGAGTAGTCAAATTCATAGAAACAGAGTAGAATGGTGCTTCTCAGGGACTAGGAGGAGGGGGAAATGGGGAGTTGTTTAATGAGTACAGAGTTTCAGTTTTGTGAGACGAAAAAGTTCTAGAGATTGGTTGCACAACAATGTGAAATATGCTTAACAATACTGAACTATATACTTAAAAATGGTTAAGATGATAAATTTTATGTTATGTGTATTTTACCACAATTTAAAAAAAATTAGGACGATTAAAAAAAAACAGAACTGTGATTGCAAACTATAGTTCTTTAGTCAAATACTAAGGACTTCCTTTTTTTCTTTTTCTACGATATTTTAAATAGATTACTCATAGAAACATTTTTCTAGAAATTTTTCCTCAGGCAAGGGAAACAAAAAGTAAAAATAAACTTTTGGGACTATACCAAAATAAAAAGCTTTTGCAGAGTGGAGGAAGCCATCAACAAAACAATGCAGCAACCTACTGAATGGGAGAAGATATTTACAAATGATATATCTGAGGGGCGCCTGGGTGGCTCAGTCGGTTAAGCATCCGACTCTTGATTTCGGCTCAGGTCATGGTCTCAGTGTCGTGAGATTGAGCCCCATGGCCAAGCTCCACACTCAGCGGGGAGTCTGCTTGAGATTCTCTCCCTTGCCTTCAGCCCCTTTCCCCCCGCACCTGTTTTCTCTCTCTCTCTAAAACAAATAAATAAATCTTTAAAAAAACCACAAATGATATATCTGATAAATGGCTAATACCAAAAATATATAAAGAATTTATACAACTCAACACATACAAAAAAACCAAATAATCCAATTAAAAATGGGCAGAGGACCTGAATAGACATTTTTTCCAAAGAAGACATGCAGATGGCCAACAGACACATGAAAAAATGCTCAACATCACTAATCACCAGGGAAATGCAAGTCAAAACCACAATGAGATATCACCTTATACCTGTCAGAATGGCAGGTATCAAAAAGAGAAGAAATAACAAGTGTTGGTGAGGATGTGGAGAAAAAAGGAACCCTCATCCTTTGGTGGGAATGCAAACTGGTGCAGCCACTGTGGAAAGTAGTATGGAGGTTCCACAGAAAAATTAACAATAGAATTACCACATAATCCAAAGCTTTACTAGTGGACAGCTACCCAAAGAATACAAAAACACTAATTCAAGAAGATACAGGCACCCCTCCATTTATTGCAGCATCATTTAAAACAGCCAAGATACAGAAGCAACCCAAGTGTCCATCCATAGATGAACGGATAAATAAGAGTGGTATATGCACACAGTGGAATATTGCTCAGCCATAAAAAGGAATGAGATCTTGCCATTTGCAACAACATGGATAGACATGCTAAGTGAAATAAGTCATACAGAGAAAGACAAACACCATATGATGTCACTCATGTGTAAAATTTAAGAAACAGATGAAAAAAAGAAAAAGAAAAACAGAAACAAACAGAAAAACAGACTCCTAAATACAGAGAACAAACTGGTGGTTGCCAGAAAAGATGTGGGTAGGGGGAAGAATAAAATAAATAAAGGGGATTAAGGGTACACTTACTGTGCTGAGCACTGAGGAATGTGTAGAATTATTAAATCATTTATACTGTACACCTGAAAGTAATATAATACCATATGCTAATTATACTTCAATAAAAAAAGATGTACCATTCTAAAAAATAAGTAACCTCCCATAAGATATTATAGAATAAAATATGAACAAAGATAAAAGGTCAATGACAAAAATGCTAAACAGACTACCATAGTCTACAGGATAATAATGAAAGCAAAGTTGGTGAATGAAGTAGAAAGAGAACTCGTCAATAGAAATGGTAATGAGCTACTTTGTGGAACATTAATATGTGATCTCAGCAAGCAGAGCATACAATACAATGTGGGCTCCTCTTATTTTCTTTCAGGTCTTTTATCATTAATATGAACATTCAACAAGTTTGTAAAATACTGGTGAGAATAAATTCTTTTTATTCAGTATACCTGCCAACAGACATTTTAAATGATAAGAAATCCTTCAGGCAACTAGAACCCTTTTGGAAAATACTATTCACATTCTTTCTGTTGAAATCTTACCACAAATGCTAAAGGACTAAAACATATGTGAGGAATTTTCTAATGGCAAGTGAGTGGCCTGTTCTCTGCTACTATGGTTCAGAGTCACCCCTGAAATTGAACAACCCCTGGGCCATTAATACAGCTTCATTGCTGAGGCCGTGGTCCAAGAAAACTCGAGTGCTGGTGTATGCCCCACCATTCAGGAAACCAAGTGGAATCTCTACCTAGTTGCCTTCCAGAAGGCTGTTACTGTAGATTCTGGAACCTGATCCCCTATGCTTGAGACACTCCCAAATACCTCAAGGTTGGCTTAAATGCACCAATTCCTATTTTTCTTCTCCATAGGCATTATAAATATCTACTTAAATATATAACTTTCTAAGGAAAATCAAATATGAGATAATTTTAAATTAATCTGTCTTGATATGCTTGACCAGCAAGATGGAATCTGACTTTTCCACTAATTTTGGAAATCTAGGAAATGAACCCTAATTGCATACAGTAAAATAGTTCACCCAATCAACCTTTGAAAAGTTTTTTGTTTATTTGTTTAAATCTAGGGTTAGGAGCCTCAGTCAGACAGGTGGGAGACACTTTTGGAAGCAAAAGCACAATGGCTACCCAAGGAGAACCCCAAGTCCAGTTCAAACTTGTACTGGTTGGCGATGGTGGTACTGGAAAAACTATGTTAGTGAAATGCCATCTGACTGGTGAATTTGAGAAGTATGTAGCCACCTTGGGTGTTGAGGTCCGTCCCCTTGTGTTCCATACCAACAGAGGACCTATTAAGTTCAATGTATGGAGTACAGCTGGTCAGGAGAAATTTGGTGGGCTGAGAGATGGCTATTACATCCAAGCAGGGTGCCATTATAATGTTGGATGTAACATCAAGGGTTACATACAAGAATGTGCCTAACTGGCATAGAGATCCGGTATAAGTATGGGAAAACATCCCCATGGTGCTGTGTGGCAACAAAGTGGACACTAAGGACAGGAAAGTTAAGGCAAAATCTATGGTCTTCCACTGAAAGAAGAACCTTTAGTACTATGACATTTCTGCCAAAAGTAACTGCAACTTTGAAAAGTCTTTCCTGTGGCTTGCTAGAAAATTAATTGGAGACCCTAACTTGGAGTTTGTCGCCATGCCTGCTCTTGCCCCACCAGAGGTTGTCATGGAGCTAGCTTTGGCAGCACGGTATGAGCACGATTTAGACTTGCTGAGACAACTGCTCTCCTGGATGAGGATGATGACCTGCGAGAAAGTGCACCTGCAGCCCAGCGTCAGAAGTCTGGTTTTCTAGGCCAGTATCCATGGTATCAGTGGTGCAAGGTGCTTGCCACTGATTATATAGCTGAGCACAACATGTACTTCATCTTGGGGATGCTGAAGGAGATGAATGGGCTACAGAGTGCACGTGGCAGTTTAAAAGGACCTTCATTTTTTTGGACCTGTATATTTAG
This sequence comes from Phoca vitulina, assembly GCF_004348235.1. NCBI lineage: Eukaryota > Metazoa > Chordata > Mammalia > Carnivora > Phocidae > Phoca > Phoca vitulina. The sequence goes on from NW_022589709.1 coordinate 46,048,150, forward strand.
ATGTTTTGGAACGCAGTTGCTTCCTTCCTGAGTTTCAGATGTAAGACTACTATAGCCACATCACAATATCCAGTGGTGAAATCTCATTTATCCCTGTCATTCCCATTCCTTTTTGTTAAGAATCAGCATAAAGTTGTATTTCAAATATCTAAACAAAAATAAATGAATAAAAATAAAATAAATCTAGGGTTAGGAAAAGATGTGACTTCTCCTGTGTGTCTGCCTTGACCCTGGTGGAGAGGGTTGGTCAGAGTTTAACCCACACTGGCTAGTGCTGGTCTCAGGACTGATAAGTGCCCAAATAGACCTACTATGAGCCCAGATTAAGGACAGCAGTGGCAGAGTCTCTGATTCCTAAGAGACTTTTAAACATGGTTATCATTCTTTTTTTCATTCTTTTTCATTTGTATTTAAATGTTTAAAACATTACAATTTTAGAGGCCCAATGAAAGTTCCAACTTAGTGCCATGTTTATGTATTTGTTGTTATTTGAAATGTTACTTACATCTCACCCAAAGAAAAATACAATGGGGTTTTATGTTATTTGGTTAGAATTTCCTGAGTCTCTAAGGGAATTGGAATTAGGGTTGGCAGTTTAAACAATACATCCTGTATAAAAGTTATAGCACAATGAAGGCATCTATAGAGACTGAGTCCACACACCACAAAGGCTACAAATCTCTACCAGGAAGGTCAGCATGTCTGTACCCAAAGATCTTCAGTGACCTTCCTGAAATATCTAGTTCTTTTCCTTTGAAGAAAATGCTTCACGAGGTAGAGATGTGCCAGTGTCTCATGCAATGCGTGAGTTGCTGTGGTAAGTGATCCCCTTTTTCTCTTATGGAACAAGTAATGCATTGTAACCCCTAACAGAAAACTCCAGCTGTCCCTTTACACGCCAGTCTTTTGGCAAAGGTTCAGATTTTTTTCCCCCTTGAATAGTCATAATTCATAGAGAGAGAGCCAGACACACAGATTTCTTTTTTCAACTGACTTTGTGTTTCTTTGGCTATCTTATCCCTAATTGCTCCCTGCAAACCCACCCCTCCATGCTGGTAAACTAGAGGGAACCAGTTTCATGAACCAGTAAATACAAGATTTAAACATTCACTCTGTGAGACATATACAACATTTACTGCCAATTTTGATTCAAGTAGAGAGGAAAATTGCGTAAGTCGGTTATTAGGAGCTGCAGGTGTGCCTGGAGAGGGAGAAGGCTTCTTATTCAGGAACTATAGATAATCCCTCTTATAAAACTTCCCTAGTTGTAAAATATTTTTTTCTCATCCCTTTGGGAAATGCTGTAAGCAGGAAATCGCATATGTGTATTAAAAGTGAGGTGATAAGCCAATTTTACCAGACTCTACTTTCAGGAAATGACTGTGAATTTTGAAATTTTGTTGACTCTTCAAAAATTTCTGATTTACTTGAACTCAATCTTAACCAATTCACACTATATGTGATTAACTTATTTTGTGCGCATGTCTTTTTACATGCCTGCAGATAAGCTTCCACAAAACTAATGTCATTTGAATTGGCAGGAAGTCTTTATTTCCTGTCCTGAAGTGTACTGTAAATGAGAACATCTGAGCAAAGGCCTCATCCTTCGTTTTTTTTCTCTTTTTTCTTTTGTCTACTGAGCTGTGCGTTATAACTTCTCATTAAAGCAAGGGCACCCATGTACAAGGAGAACTAAGTGGGGCCCCATTTGTGAACATTTTTAAGAAGAAAAGTTTTTTGTTTTTTTTTTTTCTTACATAGCTGACCTAAGGTAGGTCAGGGTTTGAGGAATAACTATATTTTGAATGACCACAATGCCCCAGACCCTGTGCTGGGTGTTGTAGGCACAGTTCCCACCCTCAGGGAGCTTACAATCTCACAGGCAGAGCAAGGTTTACACATCTCCCAGATATATGGCTGCAGAGAGTAGGGTGTATTCAAGGGCCCAAATGAATGGAGCAGATGGAATGATCTATGTGTGCTGCAGAAAGAACTGGTAGGCAAGGTTGGGCTGAGGGATTAGATGTGACTAGGCGAGAATAAAATTTGGCTTCCAGGATGGACATAGCTTAGATTGTCAAAAGGTATTCAATACAGAGGTGAAAACATAAGCCAAGGGCAAGTAGTTCTGGTGTTTTGGAGGTTGTGAGGAGCGAAATAAAGGTCCATGTGGAGCTTGGATACCAGGCAGAGGAGTTTGTACTTTATTACATGGGCAACAGAGAACCTACTGAGGAGTCCAAAGCCAGTGGTTGACACAGATATGGACCTTATTCTGATCCAGTCTAGACTTGAACTTTCTAGCCTCTATATCCTATGTCTTTGCAGAAGCCTGTTTGGGACCCTATCCTGTGCCTCCCAGATTCCCAACTACTGGGAATGCTGTCAGCAAACAGAGCTCAGTTGTAAGCCCTCTTTGGGAATTGCTGCAGCTAAAGAGAGTGGCCCCTGCTAAGGGCAGCCCACATCTAAAAAGTGGTTAATGAGGTAAGAGTGGGTATAAAGGTCTCACTCCCTTGCTCCCATTTGGGAAGTCTCTGAGGGTTATCCTGGCATTAGTGTCCCCCCACAGGGTCTGCCCAGGCCTTGTAACTTGTCTGCAGCCCTGTTTCTCTGTTTGTTCGATCTGGCTTCCTTCCCTCCCCTTCTATAGTCATTGATCCCAAGAGGACTGCCTGACAACCCTCCTGCATATTCATTTCCATCCTTGAATCTGCTTTGCAGACAACCCAACCTGCAACGAGGTTGAGGTAATCTTCCCCTATGCCCACAAGTCACTGACAAAGCTTCTGGGTAAGTTTCTTGGGAAGTATTCAGCCACTGCACTGCCCAGTCTTGTGGCAAATTGACAATTATGTTTATCTCTAGAAGAACTAACAGGTATTTATTAAACGCTTCTAGTTTTCGAGGCACTATACTGGACAATCGAGGCACTATACTGGACAACAACTGGACTAATTTGGCACAGACATGACACCACGGAAATATCTATTTCTGAGGCACAGAAATAACACCACAAATAGCTTGTAATGGCTGAAATGAGCTGTATACACAGTGAGACTAGAGGAAGTCAAGGCCAACGTAGGTGTTAAAGAAAAAGTTATTCATGACACCTGTTAAAATTTTAAGGCAGACTTTATTCAGGACTATTGCCATAGCTATAGGGATTACTGCAATGGGCTTTTGCAGTAGGAGGAAGGGAGAGAGATCAGGCTTAATTCCAAATACAACAAGGAAAAGTGGGGATTTATAGCCAAGGAGCAGAATGAGGGATTTGATACATGAAAATTACTAAGAGGTGGGATAATTTTTTTTTTCTAAACTGACCAAACAGGATTCTTGCTGAAGGCAGGCCAGCATGATCAGATAATACTTGGCGGCGGGGGGGCGGGCAAGATGAGGAATTTGGTCAGATATGGAGGGTGATCAAATAGTATGGTAGGGGATTTTGGCTAAACTGACTTAGCAAGATTCTTTCTAAAACTGGACTCTAAAGGATGAAGACAGAAGCCCAAGACCAAGGAATCTTTGTCAGGGTTGGGATGATCAGGGAAGGGTTCATGGAAGACCTTGTGAGAAGAAATGGTTCAGAAGAGACCAAGAGTAGGGAAATATGGGGGATTCTTACAAAGGATATATAGTGAGCAGAACTGAGAAACTTGAGAGACACACGCTTGAAATCAATAAATCTGTCAGGACTCAAGTGATTATCTCGGAAAAAAAAATTAAGAGGTAAGGCTGGAAAAAGTGGAGCGCTATTGTGTAGGCACTAGTTGGTATCCTAAAAAGTGACATCTTTCCCCAAAGCCTCCCCAGAGGGTACAGTATCCTCAGCTAGTGACTAACTGACACTGGGTGGGTGGTTTTTGGTTTTTTTTGGTTTTGGTTTTTAACATACTCAAGAACTGGAAAAGTAATAGGGAAACAGCAGGCCCAAGACAATGTTGAGAGCTTGGAACCAAAGAAGGTGACCATATCCAGAGACTCACCCATTATTAAGAAGACAATTCTTTCTAAAAGGATTCCTTTCAGCTTTATTCTCTCTAGGTTCTGAGGAAGAAGAAAACTATAGCACAGAAAGTTTTACAATTTGCATAACTATGGATGCTCAGCTATTAAATAGTAAAGCTGTGATTTGAACCCTGGCTCCCTGACTTCACAGCCCCACATACTTAACTATTATACAATATTACTTTCAGCTGGAGTCCTTACAATAATTGTAGTGAAAGGAGAGGTGGGAATTCAAAACTAGTATTTTCCTTCCCAGGTAATCAACAAGTGAGTTACTCCTTTCCTCTATTCTGAATATATTTGTTCTAAATTTTAGTTTCTATATACCCCTAGATGATTTTCTTATTCATAATGCTAGTTTGGCATTATGCTTTATAGTTCTATCTTAAGACCCTGACTCTGTCTCACAGCCCATTTCTCTATGTACTTTATTAACTTCAATTTTCACTATAGATTTTCTAGATTAAATCCTCAAAAGGAAATACATTTGGTCTAACTAGCTCACCTTTTAGGATTAGACAATGTCATCAGTTATTGTCAGAAATTGATGTACTTGGGCCATATGTCCGCTCCTGATCCAATAAGCTGCAGTTACTAGTGAAGTTTTTCAGGATACGTAAAACAGGGCTAAGCAGGCATAAAAGGCTGAGGGTGTGGAAAATTTCCTTGTGAGATAGGTAAGGTAGGCATTGTAGTCAGCCTGAATCCAAAAGGATAAAGCCACAAAGGGATATTATTCAATACTAGGTGGAAATTTCTTTTTACCTTTAATTCCTTCAGAAGAATTGGGAGGGGAGGAGCACAATCCCAGCGTTAAGGCTTCTACTACCTGCCTGCTCCCCTACCACCAGCCCCTTAAAAGAGGTGCAGTATAGTCTCCAGAATACTTAGCTTTATCTAGCTTAGTGTTTTGACAATCAAATACTTGTCTAAATCTGAAAGCAGAAAGATTAAGTAGAAAAAAAATTTTAACCTTCTTTCTTTAGTAAATTTTTTATTTTGTCAGAGATGAATAATGATTTGGGCAGGATTAGGCAAATTCTAAACTTGAGGTGGAAATCCATTCAATGAACCCAATGCAGGCAAACTTTCTTCACAAATAGCTGCTGCCAACTCTTTACAATCTCATGATCCTACATAATTTACATTCCTGCATAAACATCTTATTTTTGCCACCACTGAACCATTTTCAAATTCTTTTTACTTAACCTAATAATCTAAACCTTGATATCAAGCATAATTCCTAAACCATGACTAAAACTATTTGAAGCAGCACGGTCTAATATAAACTATGGAAAGAACTATTGATGCTAACAGAAATCACTTTCAAAATACAATTCTTGTAGTGGTGAAACTACAAATTAGCTAGACAGATGTGCATCCATAGGTAGAGGTTAACTGAAAAGTATGTTTTATCAAAACTGCCATATTTCCTGCAGTTTGATTATAGTTAAACCAGGGTTCTCAACTGGTGACAATTTTACCTTTAGGAGACATTTGGCGATGTGTGGAGACATCTTTTGTTGCCACAGTGGAGGCTGGGGTTAGAAGGCATACTGTCATCTAGCAAGTAGAGGTTAAGGGGGCTGCTAAACATGCTGCAATGCACAGGACAGCGCCCACAACAAAGAATCATCCAGCTCCGAATGTAACAGTGCCAAAACTGCCAATAAACTACAAAAGGAATCTGAAAGCGTCTGATAGAGCAATAAGAATTGCTCTGATTCCCTAAATGACTGAATGGAACAGAGTGGCCCTCCTATCCTAGTACTTATTATGTACAAGAGAAATAAATTTGTATGTTCTTTGAGCCACTATATATTGGGGCCTCTTTGTTATAGCAATTTAGCCTTCACCTGACCTGGGACACATGGTCTGTTTTTCTGGTAGCGATTTTAATCATTGGTGGTGTTGGTGGGAGTGGTTTTCAGGGCAATAAAGAGCAAATATGGGCTTAAGAGGACTGGGAACTGGGGTGCCTGGGTGGCTCAGTCGGTTAAGAGTCTGCCTTTGGCTCAGGTTATAATCCCAGAGTCCTGGGATAGAGTCCCACATCGGGCTCCCTGCTCATTGGGGAGTCTGCTTCTCCCTCTGCCCCTTCCCCTCCCCATGTTCTCTCTCTCAAATAAATAAATAAAATCTTTTAAAAAAATAAAAAGAGGACTGGGAACTGAGCAGTTTATCTGCTAAGGTATTGTGAACAACTGATCTTCATTTATTCATTCAGTAAACATTTATTGAACCTATACTATGTGCTGGAAATAAGAAGTAAGAATAAATATTCCCCAGTGATCAATTTTTTTTTTTGGAAAAGTAAACATAATATGTGCAGTATGTTCTCTATTAAAAAGATGACAATAGTGATCTTCATACTTCCCCCTCTCTGCCAATTTATTCAAGATCTAGGTATATAAATCGAAATGTGCTAGGCTCAAAGAAACAACTTTATGAGGAAATGGCTAGGTGAAAGATGCAAACTGAAAGGCCCTGGGCCATGTAGGTAAAAATTAGAGTAAGTGGAGTGGGTGGAACTGTGTCAATCTGGAAAGTACAAGACCCTTCTAAAGTGTTGGGCAGCTCCCTTGGCTCTAATGTATTGATTCCACATGGAAAGACAGACTGAGATTAAGAATGAGCAGAAATAGGGATTTTTATGTGAGCATTCCCAATTTTGAAGTGTTGACAAGGTATGTAAAATATTTATTGAATTTCTTGGGCTGGTAATCAATAAGTAAATTAACACACTTATTCAATTCCAAGATATCTGGCCATTTTAGTGAACATGATACAGAGGTCTATAGTAATGGATAGGGCCATATCTAGAGATGAATACAGGTAGAAAGAAAAGTAAGTTTTTGGTTTTGTTTTTGTTTTTAGTGGGAGGAAACATGCAAGGGAAAGATCATATTTAGTATGATTTTCTAAAAACTTTCCAAATTCATTCTCAAGATTTTATTTTAGAATAATTACCCAGTCTATATTGCCAAGGCAATAGAAATGCTTTTATGAAAAACTTGCTTACAGAATAAGACTACCAAACAGTATCATTATAACATTGTAGAAATGTTCTATGTAATAGAGCAGTAATACCTTCTGAAATTTTCCTAGAAAACAAAGAAAGCCTTTAAAAATAATAATGGTTGTTTACAATTGCACCCAAAACCATAAGATACCTAAGAATAAACCTAACCAAAGAGGCAAAGGATCTGTACTCAGAAAACTATAGAATACTCATGAAAGAAACTGGGGAAGACACAAAGAAATGGAAAAACATTCCATGCTCATGGATTGGAAGAACAAATATTGTTAAAATGCCTATGCTACCCAAAGCAATCTACACATTCAATGCAATCTCTATCAAAATACCATCAACTTTTTTCAAAGAAATGGAACAAATAATTTGTATGGAACCAGAAAAGACCCCGAATAGCCAGAGGAATGTTGAAAAAGAAAACCAAAGCTGGTGGCATCACAATGCCTGACTTCAAGCTCTATTACAAAGCTATGATCATCAAGACAGTATGGTACTGGCACAAAAACAGACACATAGATCAATGGAACAGAATAGAGAGCCCAGAAATGGACTCTCCACTCTATGGTCAACTAATCATTGACAAAGCAGGAAAGAATGTCCAGTGGAAAAAAGACAGTCTCTTCAACAAATAGTGTTGGGAAAATTGGACAGCCACATGCAGAAGAATGAAACCAGATCATTTTCTTACACCATACTCAAAAATAGACTCAAAAGGGATGAATGACCTAAATGTGAGACAGGAATCCATCAAAATTCTAGAGGATTTTATATCTTGCCACTTTACTGAATTCCTGTATGAGTTCTAGCAGTTTTGGAGTGGAGTCTTTTGGGTTTTCCACATAAAGTATCATATCATCTGCAAAGAGTGAGAGTTTGACTTCTTCTTTGCCAATTCAGATGCCTTTTATTTCTTTTTGTTGTCTGATTGCTGAGTCAAGGACTTCTAGTACTATGCTGAATAGCAGTGGTGATAGTGGACATCCCTGCCGTGTTCCTGACCTTAGGGGAAAAGCTCTCAGTTTTTCCCCATTGAGTATGATATTCGTTGTGGGTTTTTCATAGATGGCTTTTATGATATTGAGGTATGTACCCTCTATCCCTACACTGTGAAGAGTTTTAATCAAGAAAGAATGCTGTACTTTGTCAAATACTTTTTCTGCATCTATTGAGAGGATCAGATGGTTCTTTTTCTTTCTTTTATTAATGTATTGTATCACATTGATTGATTTGCGGATGTTGAACCAACCTTACAGCCCAGGAATAAATCCCACTTGGTCGAGGTGAATAATCCTTTTAATGTACTGTTGGATCTATTGGCTAGTATTTTGGTGAGAATTTTTACATCCATGTTCATCAGGGACATTGGTCTGTAGTTCTCCTTTTTGATGGGGTCTTTGTCTGGGTCGATCCCATTTACAATTGCACCCAAAACCATAAGATACCTAGGAATAAATCTAACCAAAGAGGCAAAGAACCTGTACTCAGAAAACTATAGAACACTCATGAAAGAAATTGAGGAAGACACAAAGAAATGGAAAAACCTTCCATGCTCATGGATTGGAAGAACAAATATTGTGAAGATATCAATGCTACCTAGCTCAATCTACACATTTAATGCAATCTCTATCAAAATACCATCAACTTTTTTCAAAGAAATGGAACAAATAATTTGTATGGAACCAGAAAAGACCCCGAATAGCCACAGGAATGTTGAAAAAGAAAACCAAAGCTGGTGGCATCACAATGCCTGACTTCAAGCTCTATTACAAAGCTATGATCATCAAGACAGTATGGTACTGGCACAAAAACAGACACATAGATCAATGGAACAGAATAGAGAGCCCAGAAATGGACCCTCCACTCTATGGTCAACTAATCTTTGACAAAGCAGGAAAGAATGTCCAATGGAAAAAAGACAGTCTCTTCAACAAATGGTGTTGGGAAAATTGGACAGCCACATGCAGAAGAATGAAACTGGACCATTTCCTTATACCCCACACAAAAATAGACTCCACATGGATGAAAGACCTAAATGTGAGACAGGAGTCCATCAAAATCCTAGAGGAGAACACAGGCAGCAACCTCTTCAACCTCAGCCGCAGCAACTTCTTCCTAGAAACATCGCCAAAGGCAAGGGAAGCAAGGGCAAAAATGAACTATGGGGACTTCATCAAGATAAAAAGCTTTTGCACAGCAAAGGAAACAGTCGACAAAACCAAAAGACAATCGACAGAATGGGAGAAGATATTTGCAAATGACATATCAGATAAAGGGCTAGTATCCAAAATCTCTAAAGAACTTCTCAAACTCAACACCCAAAGAACAAATGATCCAATCAAGAAATGGGCAATAGACATGAACAGACATTTCTCCAAAGAAGACATCCAAATGGCCAACAGACACATGAAAAAGTGCTCAACATTGCTCGGCATCAGGGAAATCCAAACCAAAACCTCAATGAGATACCACCTCACACCAGCCAGAATGCTTAAAATTAACAAGTCAGGAAACGACAGATGCTGGCAGGGATGCGGAGAAAGGGGAACCCCCCTACATTGTTGGTGGGAATGCAAGCTGGTGCAGCCACTCTGGAAAACAGTATGGAGGTTCCTCAAAAAGTTGAAAATAGAACTACCATATGACCCAGCAATTGCACTACTGGGTATTTACCCCAAAGATACAAATGTAGTGATCCAAAGGGGCATGTGCACCCCAATGTTTATAGCAGCAGTGTCCACAATAGCTAAACTATGGAAAGAGCCCAGATGTCCATCAACAGATGAATGGGTAAAGATATATATATATATATATATATATATATATAATGGAATATTACTCAGCCTGCCTGCAGTATCAGTAGATCAAACACTCTGTAAGTCTGAATAGTGGTGCTGGCCAAGGCCCTGTAAATAGGAGACAAACTCTGACTCAAAACATGTTCCATTTCCAGCCAAGATGAACCACTGCCCCTTCCAGGGTAGAAGTGGCTCAAAGCAAACAACTTACCATCTTGATGCTGTATGCCCTTTGGTACTGTCAACTTGGACGCTGTGACAGCAGACCTTAAAATATCTGAGTATTCTCCTTTCCCTAGAATTCAGTTACATGAGTAAATGAACTCCTTTCGGAAGGGTCTGGGGAAATTATTACTCTATATATTTATTATGATGTTGGTCCTTCCTCTTGGGTACCTACCTTCTCCTATGGTCAGTGAACTCTGAGTCTAAAAATGGGCTCAGTTCCTAAAACTAGGAAAGGGACCTTGATTTTTTATTAGATCGCTGCCTTCAGGCCATCTAATCCTATCTATCCTTCATTTTTTTATTGTATTGGTTAATATCCTTGTCTGCCCATTCATCTTTCTGTGAGAGATGCTAAGTTCTGTTATCTATCTTGATAGCCCCCTCCAACCTTGCCTTTTACTGCAGTACTTGCACTGACTTTGCTTTTGTTAAGAGTCTCCACCTGACCTCTGTTATTTTAGAGCCCTCTTAACCACCTTCCCATCAAGAAGCCCAGTTATCTAACACTATCTCCTACTCTGTGTCCTGCAGAGTCACCACTGAGCTCCTCAACAATGCTGATGCCCTTCTCATCGAACAAGCTCTTATCACTTTGATAATGGACTGTCCTTTTGGCTCTATAGTTTCTGGGTCGTTGTTTCATCTAAATATTCAGAATTCTCTGAAAAAACATCACTTAGTGCCATACTTAATAACCTCTAATTGTGAGTTAGGAATTTCTAATGGAGCAGGAATAAACAAGAAAAGAAATCAATTGGATATACAAGGACTATCCATCATGGGCAAAAGCTTGGATATAATACCAAATTGCTCCTTATTATAAAACCATTATCAAATCATTATCATTACCATGATTAGTTTTACAATAATGCTTTAAAAAACATTTTATTGATGTAAGTTAATTTGTCTTATAAGAGCTTAAAGGATATACACCAAAATTTTGATCATCTCTGGATGCTAGGATTATGAGTGATTTCTTTTATTATATTTACTATAAAGTTATCCAAAATTTCTATTGTAAGCATTAATTATATACTAATTTTTTAATTAGCTTTTTTACTTAAAATTATATCAAATGTCTATTTCACAGTAAAATCAATATCCACTGGTTATATTATTCAAAGTTCTACAATGTTAAGTAAGTTTTGAATATGTTCTTTCACAATTTGATATTATAAATGTCCTCATTCATCCATCTCTCAATTGCCTTCTAGGCTATTTCTCCAAAATCTTTCATTCAAATTCCTATACATTTCTTTCATCAGTTTTTAAATTATTTGTTAATCAAAACAACAAAAATAATAATGGCTAACATGTACACAGCTTTAAAATGAACTAGGCACTACGGGAGCTTCAGACATTTTACATGTTGTTATCTATAACCACATTATAATGTAGGTTTTTTTGTGTTTTTTTTGTTTTTTTTTTAAAGATTTATTTATTTATTTATTTGACAGAGACACACAGCGAGAGAGAGAACACAAGCAGGGGGAGTGGGAGAGGGAGAAGCGGGCTTCTCGCCGAGCAGAGAGCCCAATGCGGGGTTCGATCCCAGGACCCTGGGATCATGACATGAGCCGAAGGCAGATGCTTAATGACTGAGCCACCCAGGCACCCCTATAATGTAAGTATTACTGACTTTAACAGATGAGAAAATCAAGATCTAGAGAAGCCGCTGTGGCTTCACCGTAGAGAAGCCACATTGTGACTGTTTGATTCCAGAGCCTAATCTCAAGCCACCAAGCACTGCATTCTACCACCCTGCTACTTGGCACTGGCCTCTTGGCAATATGAGGCTGGGATCATTGTTTTCTCCAGCTCTTTTGGAATTGGATACTGCTTTCTTTTAAACCAAAACCATTATCTTTCTGCTGTTTGGATGCTGTTTAAAAGCAAGCTTAGAGATCTTCAACTTTTGGGGGTATTTACAGTTTTTCAATGTAGTGGAAACTGAAGGACTAGCCAAGCAGAAGAATAGAGTGAGGACACTGTATTCTTTCCATCTTCTGTGCAGGCCAACCCCAAAGGGATATGCTCATTATTTTGCTTAATGGGTGGGGCTTAATATATTGAGACCTCATACTCAAATGTCAGCAAGAATACAACTCTAGTGAAATCCAAAAATAAATCACTTTTGGATAATGTGTCATTTAAGGAAAAATGTTTAAGTGTTTACTTTAGCACTTAGTGAATTAGAAGATTGGGGTCATTGAATAATATGCTCATCTAGAAAACTATATCTATAACACACATAGTTCCCAAATTAAGTCATATTCGGTGGTGAGATCAGCTCAGGTTATTTATCATTATGGCTTCTCGTTTTTAAGTTACATCATCTGTCTTGCAACATGGTAGATCCCATCCCTGCCACCCTCTCTTCACCTGTCCTGGAGCAGCTGGAGAAAATCATACCAGGGAGATTGGCACTCTAAATTTACCACCGCATCCTCCACATGCCCAGCAGCCCCACCCTATTTCACGTGTCTCAGCTTCTCCCTGTTCTTCACAGTGACCACTTCAAACAATGTGCTTTCTGTTCAAACATTAACAACCCCCTCTGTACACCTATAGCCTCTAATCACCTCTAAATTCTCTCAGAATAAAATCCAAAATCTGTACCAAAGTGTCCTCCCTTCTGTACCTGGCTGATCTCCTCTTAGACCGACCTCTCCTTTCTTTTTTTTTTTTTTTTTTAAGATTTTTTTATTTAGGGCGCCTGGGTGGCTCAGTTGGTTAAGCGACTGCCTTTGGCTCAGGTCATGATCCTGAAGTCCCTGGATCGAGTCCCGCATCCGGCTCCCTGCTCAGCAGGGAGTCTGCTTCGCCCTCTGACCCTCCCCCCTCTCATGTGCTCTCTCTCTCTCATTCTCTCTGTCTCAAATAAATAAATAAAATCTTAAAAAAAAAAAAAGAGATTTTTTTATTTATTCATTCGAGACACAGAGATACAGAGAGAGAGAGAGAGAGAGAGCATGAGCAGGGGTAGAAGCAGAGGGAGGGGGAGAAGCAGACTCCCCGCTGAGCAGGGAGCACGATGCGGGGCTTGATCCCAGGACCCTCGATCCCAGGACCCTCAATCCCAGGACCCTGGGATCATGACCTGAGCCAAAGGCAGACGCTTAACCATCTGAGCCACCCAGGCACCCCCCAACCTCTCCTTTCCTGACTCTTGCTGACATTCTTACCATTCCTCCCCCAAAACACTAAGCTTGCTTCCAATTTCGGCCCTTTGCACATGCTAATCCTCTGCCTGAAAAACATTTCCTTTCATCTCTCCATGACTTGCTTCCTCACTTCACTCAAACCTCCACTCACATGCCACGTTTTCTGGTAGACCTTCTTTGACTACCCTATTTAAAATAGCATCCTCCACTCCCACCACCAGTCTCTATTCCCTTTATTTATCCTGTTTCAGTTTTCCTCATAGCAATCACCACCAACTAATATAGTTTACTTATTTATTAGATTTTTTTGGGTCTGTTTCTTTGAGTAGAATATCAATTCTATGAAAAAGATTTTATTTTGTTTACTTTTATGTCACCTATGTTTACAAAGGAATTTAGCATATGCTGTTCCAAAATAAACATTTGTTGAGTGAATGAATGAATGAATGAATGAATAAGCTGAATTTCATGACTGCTCTTTGTTCTCAGTCTCAGTCCTTTCCAGGATATTCTGCACAATGCCAGAGTGAATATTATAAAACAGTACTGCTCAGAGTATGGTTTCTGCACCAGAAGCATCTGCATCACCTAGGGGTTTATGAGAAATGCAAATTCTCAAGCCCCACTCCAGGCCTACTGTTCATATTCTCTATAGTAGGGACTAAGAAACTGTATTCCAAAAAGCTCTCTGGATGATATTTACACCTTCCCAAGTTTGACAAGCATGTCTTAAGAAGAATATATGACCTCATGATTGACTTGCTTTTACTCTTCCCTCTTGCCTGGGACAAAGTTTAAACTCTTTCACATGGCTCTTAAACCCTGTGAGGCTCAACCCATGCATCCATCTGCCCAGCATCACCCAGTCACTAATCCTCTTTCCACCCAAGTTCCAGTTTGCTCAACTTTTTGAGGGTTTGCATTCTCTTGCTTCGTCTTTCACACATATTCCCTCTGCCTGGGACCTGTCTCTTCCTTATCACTACCTTTACCCGCTTACTCCTGTTTATCCTCATCATTTAGGTTGCTAATGCCCCTGTAATGTATTCACCAGCATCTCACTTTCCCTACTCACACCTGTTTTTGGTATGTGTGTTAAGGTGTTGAACTGACTGTCTGAACCACTAGGATGAATGCTCCATAAGCTCAAGGTATTATTCACTTAGCATTTTAGCTACTCTACCTGGCCTTTAGTGGACATCGATTAATATTTCTGTATAAATTAATACATATGGAACTGGGAATACATTTTTTTTCCTGATAAAAACAATGCTATAAATGAAGTCTGGAGATAAGGTGAATGGTATTTCAGTTCCATAGCTCAGAAAGATCATTTATTAACTGTACTTTTCCCTTCATCTGGACACATAACCATTTTGGAAATTCATTTCAGGGCGCCTGGGTGGCTCAGTTGCTAAGCATCTGCCTTCGGCTCAGGTCATGGTCCCAGGGTCCTGGGATCGAGCCCCACATCGGGCTCCCTGCTCAGTGGGAAGCCTGCTTCTCCCTCTCCCACTCCCCTCTGCTTGTGTTCCCGCTCTCGCTGTGTCTCTCTGTCAAATAAATAAAAAAATCTTAAAAAGAAAAAAAAAAAGAAATTCATTTCAATCCCAAATACCTGATTTGCATGTTGTCTTTAAGAAGGTTCCCAACTGGTAAATTTAGTACCACCATTAATCAGAGGCAGTGGTGCAAAATGAAAAAAAAAAAGAAAGAAAGAAAGCAGTTCCTAATAAAAGACCCGTGGAAGATTCGGGAAACCACAAGCAAGAGGGTTTGAAGGAAAGTGTTAGAAGGTCACATAGAAGGCTAAAAAACACAGACTGTTTAGCACCAAAGGGCTTATTGTAAGGACATGCGACTTGGGAGAGTTATTCTCTGACTCTGATCTATGAAAAGAGAGGAAGTTATTATGCCTTGAAGTGCCCAAACTGCTAGTTTATTGTATAACCCAAGGCCCTACATTAAGTTAGAAGAGAGGTAATTGCAAATGAATGTTCATATGTGTTATTGCTTAACCTTCTCTTTTATGTTTCTGCTCCAATAAAAGGAGCTGTGGTACTTTCTTTCTTTTATATCTCATTTTCTCCAGGCACACAGTTCAGCGGAGGCTGCTATGTACTACATGTTGGAATGATTAGTTGATCAGTTGACTCTTCAATGCAAGTACTTTCCATACCTCATGCATTCATCTTCAAATGCTTAGGATCACCAGGGACTCTATGGTTATTTGAGCTGCCAGGAAGGAACAAAATAAATGTGGATCATACAGGGACATTCTCACTCCCCACCTTTCCTTGGTTTTATGTTTTTGGTTTACCATTCTTCATTTGGGCAATATCAACTCAACTGGGATAATAAGGAGGCAGCTTAGTATTTTAAAAAGAGCCTGGATTTTGCAATCCACCAAAATGCAAGTTCCAGCTCTGCTGACTATTAGCTCTGTGACCTCAGGCTAGTTATTAATTTCTTTTGCTTCTCCATTTCCTTCTCATTAGCAAAATGGGGCTAAGAATAGCATTTGTCATGAAATGGAAGTAAGATACTGTATGTAAAATGCATAACTCATAGTAGACTATTTAAAAAAGATTAATTCTGCTTCCTCCAGAATTCTTCACACTTTAAGTAAGGAAATCCTTCTTCACACTTTAAGTAAGGAAATGATTATTGATTAATTGTTAATTTGACTAATGTACCATTAGATTTAAGACCTGAATTATCAGGTCTAAGTGTTTCTATGTTTACTAACCACCCTGGTTAATTAACAATTCTTTTTCTACTTACACACAACTTAAAAATCAGGCCCACATGTAGTAGAAATCTTTCTAAAAAAGAGTGCTAAATGTGGGGAGCAGCACATAGGAGCACAAATTGTATCCCTTAAAAGAATCAGATTTTGGAAAAGCATTTATAGAAAAGAGATTGTAAACATCTGAGAGATGGAGAAACGAAGGTACAGTATTGTGATTACACTGATTCTTCGAGAATCTCTGTCCTATATGGGATTTATGTGCATCTTACACTTTCCCAATTATTCAGTAAATCATCTTAGGAAAGCACATATTCCTCCTTGCCCCTTATTATTCCCTATGGTGGCCATAACTTGGTTCCAACCCATTGCAGTAGATATATGTTGCAAGATCTCTTAGAGGCCGCTTTTAGGCAATGGGCCTGAACAATGGAAACCTAGGTAAGGTAAAAGGGCCCATAGTGACTACCAGGCTGAATGCAAACAGGCTCTTTAGGTACCCACCTCAAAATATCTATAAGCCCTAGCTGACCAATGGGCTACTTACAACTGGGTACAGGTACCAAGAAAGAAAAATTCCATACCTTCCTATACCTCCTCAACCCCCCCCATTAGTTAGTACCCCCCCACCTCAGCACTGCCTCCTGACAGACACTCTCTCCTTTGCTGTCCTGCCCATAGCTTCCCTGCAGTGTATTCAATAAACATCTATCCCCTTTGTTCTTCTACTGCCTGTGCTGCCAGCCTCCACCCAATCGGGTCACCCCACAGAATCTAGCCAGGGATCTTAAAATTCCATTTACTATTCACAGATGATTAAATTGTATCGATTACCACTAGGAAATTTCAAAAAGTATATGCCGTGCTGATGGTGGGTTGGTAGCACATACTTTCTAAACCAAAAATTGGGGCTCACTGTCCAGAAATGGAAGAAAATATTTTAAATTTTTATGGTTTTACATAATTTGGTAAATACCCAACCTTTAGAAAAATGCATTTAGGATTACAATGAGCAACTGAGAGATGACCTCAAGGAACACAGAACTGTGTGTGGTGTACATATGCATGTAAACATGTGCAGATATGTAGTCGAAGGTCTCCAGAAGGGCAGGTAATGGGCTTGCACAGCCAGGACTTAACAATGTCTAATATGTGTTTTTCATGGAGTGAGTCAGATGACTTTTTAAAGGGTTGAATTGGATCCACCCAACAAAATATTTTCACCAAACCAGAGTTTGACTCAGCAAATATTCTCACACAGAATGGAGTTTCCTGTTGCTCAGAGGGAGGTTGATGTGTTACTTTAGAAATTCCTTTTCCCATGTGTGGTGTCTGGAATTGTCAATGGGCTGCATCTATGTGATAAATAATGTGGCAGACAAAAGGCCAGGCCTTGCCCAATTTTCTGAGGTGTTAAGGATAAGTCCTTTATGATGGGGTATTTACAAGAAGACAGGATGTGAAAGGCTAGCCTCACTCTGGGCCTGGAGGACACCCCTCAATACCCTATCAGGCTAAACCATATTTCAGGTGTGAGAGAATATTCAAGGTAATATGTGCTGTATCTAGAAATACATTCAGAAAGTGAAATTTTACAAATTTGTAGAAAATAGAAAACTACTTTTAAAAATATAAGGCTCTATCCAACTCTTAGATTTCTTAAGTCATTGAACATTCTCCCTCCTGGAAATGAGTTGAAGAATATCCTTTTGGCTCCCTGGATATGAAGATCCTAAAAAATAAGTAGAGTTTTAAAAACCATACCTCATTAGAAATTTTTCCATATTGATCTGGAAGCTTTGAATGTTAAAATAAGAAAACAACAACAAAAAACAACTAAATAAAATCCCTGGTTTGAAGGTAAATTAACTTCCTCTCTCCTGAAACTTTCAGTCTCTCTGGTGACTCTTAGCATATTTTCCTGAGTAGTCCAGTTCTTTGGGCCTGCTCTTTCTCTCCTATAGATTATAAGTTCCTAGAAACTAAGAACTTTATTTTATTCATTTAAAAAAGGAATTTCTTAAAAAAAATAAAAAATAAAAAAGGAATTTCTTACTAAGACTAGCTTGATGTGATCATGTAGGAGAAAAGTAAAAAACAGTAAATATTATTAAATGTGTATATTGCAATGAGGTAAAACCATCTTTGGATATGAAGCAGAGATCTGAGTCTACAGAAATCCTATTTTAATTATATTCCATCAAGGTCCTAGAGTTTGGTCACTGAGTGACCTGGATAACAAAGGATTACTATGTTCCGTAGATTGCAAGTTATGGGAAAGATCATAAATTATCTTGATGACTCATTTCCTCTAGTCACTCTACCACTTCCAATATGTGGAAACTTTCTGCCACTTTTCTTTAAACTTGTGAGATATAAATGGGAGAAAAGAACCTGAAATTAAGGTTGTTCAAAAATTGCTATTTAATATGTATATAAAGCTTAAACTCTCTTATAACCATTTTAATAACCAATTGATCCCAAAGGCATCCTTAAGGTGACTCAGTATTCTTTGTGTCATTTTGTAGAGGAGTGGCTTGTGATGCCAGGAGGTTATTTCATCTAAGTCATACAGGATGTTCCCCATGTATGTGCTGAGTATGCCAGAGTATGTAACAAAGGTCCCCTGTTCTTGAGACACAGATTGAAAAGGAAAGAACGGAAGAGTATCTTTAATTTCTGAATGATCATATTCTCTGAAATGCAGTTCAAAACCCTAAAAGGTTATGTCATTTCTAAATTCCTCTATGCCTATACCAAATTCACCCACAATTTTTTTTTTTTTATTCGTGTACATTCATTAGTGAAGACAAATGGCTTTATTTTGTTCTTTAGCTTTTTACCTATTTGGACATATTTTTAGATAGTTTTTCTTTACTTATTTAGCACAGTCCTAAACAAAATAAATGTTGAGTAAATATTCCTGAATTATCATCTGTAAATTTCTCCTTGAAATTCGCCGATGGATTACTGCTCTGTGGCTGCCAATTGTCTCATTTCCTTGTCTTTGTTCTCATTCCAGGATCCTTTGGCATCTGTTTCATTTCATTGTTCTCTCATTTTTCATTTTTTCCCACGTAGGCTAGCCTAATTAACTGCAGCGTTGTAAGTATCAAGGATATGAATTCTGTACCATGCTTTGAAATATATTTCATGTGACATTATATATTTATGGATAAAATTTTTCATTCTATGCATTCTCTCTTTATTCTTCCCTTTGAAGAGGAGGAGGAGATCATTTTAAGGAACCTAAACTGTGGCTCGCTCTTCTCACTAATAAATGTTTCCAAGAATTTTACATCTCTCATGGCTGAAACATTGGATGTTACAGATATGTTTTTCATTAAAAAGTCGACTTTTTATTGTTGGTGTGCATTTCCTGTTTTCCTTTTTTTCAATTCCCACACCTCACTTCAGGACTCCCCTCCAATGATGGATTTCCAGAGGGACCTGTTAACAGGGCAATAACCACAAACTCCCCTTCAGCTACTGCCTGTCAGCACTCCCACCCAAGTGGTATGAGGTCTCCATGTGCTTCCCTTTCTCTGTTCCTTTCTTTCCTCTTTATGACCCAGAGCCCCTTTCATACCAGGGGACATCCTCAGTTCTCAAATGGACCTCAGGGGGCCCAGAAATTTGCCTCCTGCCAGTAAGATTTAGCAAAAAATTAAGAGCAACAGAATTTCTATATACTAGTCTCCTTGAATTTGGAAGCCAAGGAAATATTTTCTACTATTGCTAGACTGAAGATCCTCCTTGGAACAAGCAGATGCTGTGTGAAGGATGTGAAGTGTTGGATAACAAATTACCTTTTGGGAGTTAAGTCCAAGGACTTGGCACTGCCTTTACATCACTGTCTTTTGTCAGAGGCAGATGTAAAATTTAACAGATAAGGGTTGATTTGTGAGTTTTTGTAAGAAGCTTGGTATTGATACTTAGGGGTATTAATGCTGCTTCAAATTCTAAGTCCTTTCACTCCTGTCTCTTGCCTATTCTTCCTTTTTTATGTGACTTGATCTCAATCTAAGTATCTCCTTTCCTTTCTCTCTCTTTCTCTCACTCTCTCTTTCAATAGACTTTAAATAATTAAGAATATGGTGTAACATGAAAACCCATTATCTTCTATGGGTTTTTCAGTGGAGTAAAGAGTAATTAGAGCCACTTTAAATGGCAAATTATGATCTTTATCAGTCAGGATATGATTTATATTTTAAATATCCCTAAAGACAATAATCAGCTCATTCCCAAACTACCAGCTTCAGCTCTCTTGAGTCATGACATTGACTAGAGAGAAAGAAGATGAACTCTGAGGAGAATCCTGTAGTAATCCAAGGTTATTACATCAGATAAATCTGCTAACTATGTTTAAAGCTCAGCATAGGCTCTCAAATGACAAAACATAAGAATTGATGAAGAAGTTTAAAAAAATTTTTTTGCTTATCTACCCCAAATTATAATAACCTCTGAGAATTATACTCTGTATCTACCATGGCATTTTAAATACTCGATTAACATCTTTGCTCATTACTATATTGATATGTTTTTCTCATAAGTTGATTTTTCTGAGGGAAAGAAATAATTTCTTGAAATCCTCTTAAAAAGTTATAATAGGCTTTCAAATCTATAATGGCTTGTCAAGAGAAATAGGGTACTAATAATCGAGGATTAAAGAGTACTATAACAGATGGAAGTTAGAAAATACTTTAAAAATGGGAACTGCCCAACAATGCAGAGTAATGAGCTCCTTATAATTAAACATATTCCAGCCAAAGACAAATGACCATCAGGCACGAATGCTGCACAGTATATTCACACACTGGTTAGGAGGCTGTATTAGAAGATGTCTACTCATTTTGTTTAATACTATCTGATGAAGTTTCCAAATTCCTTGCCATTTGCACTTTCTGAACAATCCATGTCACTCTTAAAATGCAGTGTCCAGAGATTAATCTAATACTGCAGACATGCTCTGGCTAGGGCAGAATACAAAATGTCTGATGTACAAATGACCTTTTATTAACATAGTCCAAAATTATGTTAGATTTTTTAATAGACAAACCATATTGCCAATTCTTAGTGAACTTACGATAAGGTAAAACTCTCCGATTTTTTTTCCCATGTGAATTCAAAGAAGCTTAGCCTCTTTTATCCTGTTTTGCATAACTGACTTTTAAATCCTGAATGTAAGTTTTCATATTTATTGCTGATGAATTCCATATTATTGATTTTGATGTCAAGATGGTTTTTCATCTTGAATTAGCTTACTGCATTTATTACTTCTCCTAGCTTTGTGTCATTGCAAAATATAAAAAAAAGACATTTTCTACATCTTCCAAATTGATGATAGAGGTTGAATAGAACTGAATCTAGCAACACCCTGATAGTCTTCCCATAGGAAATTTGTATCACTCCTCTCCATAAAGCAAACTCCCTGAACAGAACCTACAATGTTTTAAAGAAAATGTTTTTCCTTTAATCCCTGAAAATAGCTCTTCCCTTGTCTTTGAAAAAGAGCATGAAAAATAGTAATATGCAATTGACAGGATTTCCTAGCGGGTGGTTTTTAAGTTATCTTAGGCTGAAAAATATAAGAACTCAAATAGGGACCTCCTAACTGCTCTAGGTTAATCAATAACCTTTGGTTTTGCAAAAACATCTGTGATTGTTAAGAATGAATTGAAATACATTAGAAATGGCATTAGCGGTGACGGTAAGGCTGCAAACCAGAGGTTACCGGCTCCGGCTTCCCTGGGCAATAGGCGCGCCTTCTGCTCCCTTTGAAAGCCTTTCACATCTGGCTGGTGCTGAATGAATCTACTGTCAAGCCACTGCTGCTGTGGTACCTGGTTTCTTACGAATTAATTACATGTTCAGAACAGAGGACTTAGGGGTGTCTGGGGACTCGTGGCAGAGTTCACACAGCCTCTTTCAAACAAAGGAGGCTCTGTCTTAACTTATCCTCGTGCTCTTAACGAGGAAGTGAATTTGATCATGGGCCACGTTAGGGATCCCTTATTTAACAGAGCCAGTGGTGATTGGATCAACGTTTTTCTAAATAGCATCTTGTGTGTTAGCCATAAAGGAGGTTAGCTTTGTTCTATTTGGCTTTCAAATATGGTTCTTATCACTGACTAGCCTGAGAGAAAAGAAAATGGCACAACTGTGTTCCCGGGAAGTGTGCATGTGTGTGTGTGTGTATGTGTGTTGTTAATCACAAGAAGTAGGAGAAAAGCCGAAGTGCTCACAGGACAGGAGAACTGGAGGCAAACTAGCTAATATCAGAGGGTAAGGACTGTATCTGCTTGCTGTCTTTACCTCTGGCCGGGAATTTACATTGGAATCGGGGTGAGGGGGGGGGAGGTTTGTGCAATCTGAAAGGACAACTCTAGCTGACAGTGACAATGCTCTGTGATCACAGAGGTTGCAACCCAGAACCTGAGTTTCAGAAACCTAGGATTTTCAAAATGATTCCCACTCTGTTTAAAAACTACTGTTCTTGAGTAACAATGAATGGCTCTTTGGTCAAGTCCCTTTCTATAATCAACTTAAAGTAGCAAAAACACAAAAGAAAGTCAACCCTACTGGATTGTAGAGCCTGATCTGGGACTTGGAATTGAGACAGTGTTGCTTTTCCATTACCATTAGCATGGACTGTGTCCTTCTAGTAAATCTATATCCATGCTTGTGCTATGCGGGCGATTAACAAGCACAGAGGAGAAGGGGACACTGAAAACCTGGTGAAGCAAGTGCATGAAATAAAGTAGGAATAAATAACACATCAACTATAAACAGCTGGCTAAGTGAGGCCATTAAGTTCTAAAGGCACTCAGAGACTCACTGGTAGCTCTTCAATTCCCAAGACTGGATGACAGAACTTCCCCTGCTCCCCACTCATCAGCTGTCACAAACTCTTGTCAGAGAAGAAAAAATATCCAGAGGCAGAGAATTAGTGGGAAGGAAGCAATGGGGAGTGTGAAATGCTGGAGGGAAACCTTGCATATTGAAGCTTCTTTCTTTGGTAAACTTAATTGTGCTGGCTAAGTTCTTTCTGGAAGCAAACTTGTATGCACTCTGAATCAGGACAATGGGAGGGAGGAAATTTATTCAGACTCTGCTTCTCTTTCTATACTCTTCTTTCTAGCTGAAGCTAATGAACACGCAGACACTTCCAACTTCTCAAAGATCTTTTGTAAATTCTCAGAGCCGTGTGTTAGCGAGAAAATTAACATGCAGTCATAAAAAGGAGGCTTGGAGGTGGGTTTGTTTCCTGGTCTGCTTGTCTGTGATGCTGGGCTAATTGTACAGCTGAGCTGTCTGTGTCCACACATGAGGAGACCAGCCAAGGGATGGAGGTGATGAATTAAAAGGCTTTTCCCATTACCAGAGTCTAGAATTCTGAACTGACTTAGAAGTGGAATGAGTCTAAGCAACTAGGAAAAACAAAGAAAATCAATCTAAAACAAATGGGAGGAGTAGCTCTTATGTGTAATTACTACTTTTTACTTTTGCATTGTTTCCTAAGTAACTAAACAAGTTCACTTCAGCAGCTAAGCACGCTGCTTAGTGTCCAGTTCTCTTGGGGTCATGTTATTTCAATCACCTAATCTACTGAGATTTCCCTTTGCCAAAAGACCAGAGGGATCCTTGAAAGCAATTTTGGATCACACCCAAAAATCTAAAGGATGTGGCATTTTCATTTCAATTGCAAAGCAAACCACATTACAAGGAACTGAGAAGAGTGGTACATAAGGGATTCAAGGAGTGGTACAATTTGTAAAATGGAATACATTCTTTCTCCTTATAAGCACACAACTGGCATCTACAGATCCAAGTGGGGATTTTGAATAAAACAAAAGGAAAAAAAAAGAATAAAACAAAAGCAAAAATGTTTGTGGAAATTTTTTTGGATTGGTCAAATTATAAACTATCTATTCAGAAAAACAAAGACAAAAGACAAGTGTTAGTAAAGCATAAAGTTAGTGGTAAAGTTGTTGATTATCATGGTGCTGCTCTTTGGTCCCAAATGAGCTGGAAATGTACGTTGGATTTTAGCCTGAGCTACTCTCCTCTTTTGGCTCCATAGCGAAGAAAACTATTTGGCATCCGTTCCAATTCAGTATTGGAAACAACACTTTCAAACACCATTTGTATGTGTTCATGCACTTGCTACTGTGAAAAACAACTTTAGAAGACACGGTCCTTCATTTTATGAATCTTACTATGGTTTATTACAAAAATAATGTTGGGCGTTTAGAGGGATTGATCCTCTAGCATCCTTCTCCTTCCTACCTGAATTCTGAACCAGAATTGGGAGATAGAGCCAAGAGTCAGACAGATGGTATTCAAATTATCACTTTTGTTACTGATAAGCTAGACAATGGGACTTTAGATCTATAGCCAAAAGGGCTTGTAATAGTATATTCCAGCATTCAACAGACATGCCCAACAGTTCCTGACAAAGCTGGGCATCTGCAGGGCTGCCCTGAAGTAGCAGGCTCCAGAAACCCAATGGAGCACAGACCTGGGGGTCTGATGAGATGACCCAGAAGCTCGGAGCCCCCTGTGTCCAGTCTCTACTCCCCTGGGCAAGAGTAAGGGAGGGGCAAAAAGAAGCCAGCAGTATTCATCCTAAATTCCTCCACATGAAATTATGATGCCTGAAGGAAAGGAGGCCCTGCAAGAGGAATAATAATCCTATTTCTATATTGATTTCATATTCCTATTGATTATCACACTTTGCAGAGGGAAGAGGGGCTTAGCAGCTAAAAAAACAAAAAAACAAAACTTGACTTCTGAGAGAAAAACAGAAATGGCAATTATGTATATAAAACAGATTTACCTCTTTTCAAGGCCTAAATGTATCCCATTTTCATCTCAATAATTTTTTTTCTAATAAATCACTCTTTTTGCATTCTTGTATTAGATCCTGACCATATTCCCTTTGTTGCTGTAATTACCTTAAAATTAATAAAAATTATTTTAGATTTTATTTTCAGAAGTTGATACTGCAATTTTCAGTGATAATATGTTTGATGACATCTGCACTCTTTATACCTAGATCGTAAAAGAAATAGACTGATCTCTAATTCATAAAGAAGGCAGTTGGTCATATTCATGATGTTCTTTCTTTTTTTTTTAAGATTTTTTTTTTTATTATTCATTTGAGACACAGAGATAGAGAGAGAGAGAGCATGAGCAGGGAGAGAAGCAGAGGGAGAGGGAGAAGCAGGCTCCCCACTGAGCCAGGAGCCTGATGTGGGGCTCAATCCCAGGACCCTGGGATCATGACCTGAGCCGAAGGCAGACGCTTAACCATCTGAGCCACCCAGGCGCCCCAATGATGTTCTTTCTTTTTAAATTCAGAGGCTCCATTTCCTTTTCTCGTCTTTCCCATCTAAAGCATAAAGAACCTAGAATATGGAAGATTTTTTCTTCTTTTTTTTTCTGGAAGTAGGATTCAAACACTTGGGTGTCAATACAAAAAACAAATAAGGACTAGTGATGGACTGGGACTCAGGGCTGCCAGTGGGTGACCTCTGCCCTCACTGGAAAGGCTATGGCCAGAGGGGGACAATGCAGCCATAGTGGGAAAAAGAAGCAGAGCCAAGAGACAGAGAGATGGCCCCAGTGACACCATCTTCATTTCTAGATCCAGGAAGGAATTAAGCCAGCTGCCTTCTTGACTTTATAGTTTTGTGAGCCAAGAAATGGCCTTTAGGTGAATTTATAAATGACTTTAAGTGAATATGAGTTATTTCCTGTCACTTGTAACCCAGAAAGTCCTGGACAACACAAGGCTTATTCCTCCCCTGCTCCCTCACCTCCCTGCATATCTAAGATTAGTCTGTAAAGTTTATCAAGACTTTGGTAAAGGTTCCAAGTTAATAGAAGAGAATTACAACACAGAGACACAGAAGTGGCTCTCTACCCTTAGGATCGATCCTGTAAAGTCAAGTCCCTGACTCCTCCCAAGGAAAATCCTGCATGGCATTTCCATGCCAGGCCATAGGCTCTTCCCTGGTCAGCTATAAGCTTTCACCTCTGCTTAGTTGTTGGTGTGGCTGTTTGGCTAAGGTCCTCTTTCCCTCATCTAGGAACTCCTGTGCTCATCTCCTGTCCAGGTCTGAGAAGACTCAGAGAAGTTTCTCATCCTAGGCTTCCCTCCAGACTAAAGTCGGCCTGCCTACCATTTCCTTATTTGTTGTCCCTGGATCCACTTCTTAGCATAACTGATAGCTGTGAATGTCTACTTGCCTCAGAGGAGACCCCTCACTATACCCCTTGTGGGATCTCAACAACCACACTGAAACAGAAGAAGCCAACATCAGTATTTGTTACCCATCTGGTAGCAGAATGCGTCCCTTCCTCATATTTATTTCCCAATTATAAAAAGAAAAGGTAGTCTCTTCTTGTTACAATACAATCTTGGTTGAATGTTGACAAATTTTCATCCAGGAATGCTTCCTCCTTCATGAGGTAAAGAGGAATGATAGGCAAAATTGGTAGTAGATTAAAGGGACAGAAATAGGTGTTGAAGAATCAGAAAATTAGCTATGTAGCATCTTGAGTTTACTTCTGAAGTCAATGGTTTCTGGGGGATTCTTAAGAATTCTCAATTTAGATATATCTTCATCTATTTCTATTTCTATAATTATAGATACAAATTAGATGGTGACATATCTTATCCAGGAATGCCTCCTCTACCATGAAGTAAAGATCGTCCTATGTACTCTTCTACCTTCTGGGCTTTCAGTCCTAATTTTCTGTGAGCAACTACTTAGGTCAAAAAGCTACCTCCATAGGAGAAAGCAACAGCATCCTGGTCCAGAATGATACAATCTCTACTCAGAAAATAATTCTCTAAAGAAAACAAAGGCTTTAGTAATGGAGCTTTGTGTAGGGAACATGTCACTTGTTTCTATACCTGTCTATGCATTCAAATTATCTGAAAAACTTTTTACTAACTCAGCTTCCTGGGTCCTACCCCAGACCTGTTAAAATTTTTTTTTGGAAAGGGGCTTGGGGATATGAATATTAATAAAGCTTCCTGGATGATTCAGATACTGTGTTTGGGGACCTTTTTCTTCTACCAGCTGTCTTGGTAAAAAGGAAACTCCTCCCACACATGCTCTCATAGTGGAGCTCTGAGAGCAGAAGGTCTACTTTTTGCTTTAATATCTTGTTCCCTCACTGTGTTTTCCCTACATGCTTGGTCTCTGAGATATTTGCCAAATCCTTCCCAATATACATTTACATCTGCTAGAATAAGCTCTTATTATTGTCTTAAATTTTTTAATAATACCTATATATTATATAAAAAGAAAAATAACAACAACAGAGCATGGGGCAGAACAGCACTAGGTAAGGTTGACTAGAAACTACCTCACCTGAGCTAATCTAGTAGGACTAAAAAATGTTATCAGTCCTAGCACCCAGGGTGGGAAAGAGCTTATGCATGGTTTTAAGTGATCTCAGCTGAGACGTATAGTGTGGACAATGGACAAGAGGATAGCAAGCCAAAAAGACTATTCAGTTCAATCCAAAAGAAAATCCCTCAGAGATTCATAAAGACAACCATACTTGGTATGGATTCAATAATATTTCTACTAAAGTTGAAAAGGAATACCTAAGAATTTCTAAGATTTTAACATCCTGCATTTTAAAACCACTTGTAGATGTCCTATGTCAGTGATTGTAGAACAAGGATGCCTTGGCTAAATGTAACATTAATCACAAAAGACAGAAGTATCCTTTGAATCAAGACTAACACAAGGAAAACAGTATCTCCATCAATAAGACATTGACTGCAAGATTGATCCTCTTCTATCCAAAATGTCAGTAGATTAGAGACATACAGTTTGTCCATTAGGGTATGAATATACTACAACACAACACAAACAGCATTCAGTTACTTTAAGTACATTTTGGACAAAAACCAACAAATTGCCCTCAGGCCCATTCTACCATATTTTAAAAATAAAAATAAAAGATGACCTTATTTAAACTTTTAGATGACAAAGAAATTATATTATTTAAAAGTTTATTGGTATAGAATAATAGAAATCAGTATATCTGGTTAAAGTGAAACTCAGATAAACTGAAGCTGAAAACAGGAATATTAGCAATACCTATAATCAATAACATGCATGTGCATGAATATATGCAAATTTGTGTCACAACAACAATCTCATCTTTCTGGGAATATTATTTTTCTAGATCATTTGAAAATTTCTTGAATGCTAACTACATAACCAAATGAGAATGTTGCTGGAATATTGAGGGTAGGTTGGGTGGCTATTATAGCCTTTGGCATCATAACTATGGTGGCTTTGTAAAGTGTCAACTTGGCTAGGCTAAACTATATTCCCCAGAACTGCCTCTCCTGTACATTTCCCATTAGGGTGCACCACATGAGAGTTTTCCTATGGGATTTGAAAGCTAGAACTGCTCCTCCTTCCCTTAATCCTCCTTTAGCTTCTTTGATTCTTGAGCCAAGTGTCTAGGCTTAGTTCCACGACAAATGGCCCTGGCTTCTGATGGCCCAAACCATCAAGGTCAGAGACAATGAGAAATGACATGGGTTCCAGTGTGTCCTCATATATTACAGCTTGTGCTTGTGACTTCCACCTTGTTCTTTCTCTTCCCCATTTTACAACTATCTTCCCTTCCTTGCTGCCTGCCCTGCAGACTTCAGGATCTAGATCAGATGCAAGGACAATGGTGTTATAGAGACTGCTTAACTGGCACTCACAATTGTGTAAGGTCAGATCACTATAGAAATCAATCTTCATCTATCTCTATTTCTATAATTATAGATGTTATATCTATCTGTCTGTCTGTCTATCTATGTCATCTACCTATCAATATACCCTAGTGGTTCTACCACTCTGACTGAATGCTGGGTGACACAATAAGGGCTACATGACATCCATAACTCCCCAGGTCAAGGCAGACATGTTTTCTCTTTCTCTCTCTCTCTCTCTCTCTCTCACACACACACACACACACACACACTTCTTTTGAGAAGGCCTTTAGTAGAGATAAAGATCTTGGGAACTTACATGCTTCAGGTACTCCCTTACCTTACTGAGTGAGAAATGGGGAAGCTCTACTTCACTGTGCTAATTATAATATATGTAGTTCATATCAAAAATCACATTTGGAAAAATATTTATTAAACATAATAATTCTTTGACTCAACAATCCAACTTCTGTGCATATATCCTACAGTAAAACAAAAAACAAAACAATACTCCCCTTCCATATACTCATATACATCTATCCATATGTTCAACATAGTAAAGGGACTGGTTGGCTCAACTGTGGGACTATATTATAGCTTATTATATACTGTAACTTATTATGTACCACTAAAAAGAAAGGTTGCAAAGTGATACACATGTTATGGTCCCACACTTATAAAAAATAACAGGGCAAAAGTCCCATGTGAGAATGTGTTTGCCTATAAAAAGCATAGGAAAAGGTGGATAAGACATCACCATACTGGACTGATAACATTGTTTACTGGAATGGAGTGGGTTTGGCAGGAAAGGAAGATATTAACATTTTCTTTATACAACACCTCTATATTGTTTGGATTATTACAAGAAGCATACATTATTTTTGTACTTTTTTCTATCCTCCCCAAAGTCTACAAACTAACTTCAGAAAACAACAATAATTTCCTGCAGTTCTACTCTTTTTAGAGAGAAAGGAAAGAAAATAGCATATGTGACTGTTCCCATGCTCCCTGAACCTAGTTAGTTTGCTGGGGTGTTACACCTATGAGGAAGGTTATTTTAGATTCTAAGCTGGACCTCTAACAATGACCTCTGATTAGGTCACCCTCTATCTCCTCTAGTCCTTGACCTTGAATTTCTCCAACTCCTTATTCAAGGTCTATTTCTCAGCATCAATCCAACTAAGGTCCAGGAATGGGTTATAGTTCTTATATTTATATCTATAGTTCTATATTTCAGGAGAATCATCCTTGTTTTATTTTAACTGGTAACCTATTATCAATCAACCAACAAACATCCTTCGAGAGCCTAGTTAAGTACCTATAGGAGAACACTAATATTATACATATATGTTATGTATACATTATGTATATTTATATTTGCAATCAGATTTGCCTTAAAATTGGTAAGAGTTTATCTAATTTAGTAAATAATCTATTTTGGAATCATACAGTCTCAAAGACTGTTCTATACATCCAAAATTACTCAGCATAATAGAATAATCTTTAGTGGAATTCCAATGAGTTAGCATGTCTCTCTCTTTATGACAGTGAGAGATTATATATAATGTACTTCTGGAAAATAAAATATTAATTATTTAGTATTTCTCTTCCTTCCTTAGTAGTTTTGGAGAATAGTTAGAATCTTCAGGGGTTTTCAGGCTTTTTCATTCCTGAAAGAATTTTTTGGAGGGTTTATTTCTCTGAACCAAAGAAAGAAGTAGCAGTAGCCACAATGAGGTGGTGCAGAGGAAGATTTCATGCTTTCTGGGAATGTGGATTCCAAGTTATGCAACAAGGCATCCTTTTTCATTAAATGATCTTGTGATTGGCTGAAGGTTGGCCAATCCCCATTTGTTACCAATTGTAGAATCCTATAACATGCAACATAGAATATTCTTTATTACTATTCCAGAAAGAATGTAAAGAAAACACCAATGTTTCAGAATATATATTGACTGGAAATGATATGATTATTATATAAATAATTTCAGAAATTGCATTTAGCCACCACTAACAGAAACCCACAAAACAGGGATAACAATGAACCTTGAAGGTAGAAAGTCTATTATCAGTAGGGCAGCTTCATGATGTGAATAGGAACTCAGGGTCCTTCTCTTTTTACTCAGCCATATTTCCTGTTCTCTTTTCCTCATGCTTACAAGATGGCTCCATTTCCACCACTCTGTTCAGTGCCTTAGTCCCCACTCTAACTCTTTGAGCTATCAGACTATGTTGTGGGCAGGAAATAGGAAAAACAAGGCACTGACCAGTCTTGCTAGCAGAGTCAGCCCGGTAAGAGAGTTCAAATCTCATTGGCCAGAGATGTGTCATATGGGTATCCCCCGCAACAGGGAGCTGGAAAATATAATTTTGCCACTTCTCTCCCTCCCTCCAGAAAAAGCAAGGTCTTGGTAGTAAGAAAGAAGAGAATGGATATTAGGTTGGTAATTCCTAACCTCTACCACAATAAGCAATCCAGAATGGAGCTTTTTTTTTCCCTTTCTTTAAAAGTCACACTATGCTCCTCTAGGAATCGACCCCAGGAACAAAATTGAACAAGCAAGCAAAATATACTTACACTTATTTCAAAATTGTTTTTGAAACTTTACATTTGACTGGTTACTAAATTGTGGTATGTTCAATTATTTTTTGCTTTTTAAAAAAATATTACAATGGCTGGATGTATATACATGCAAAGAAAAAGTAGTTGCATAAATATTAATTAGCCCTCTTTATCTTTTCTTAGTAGTAATAAGGATACTTTGTATTTTATCTGGTTCACTTTTCACTGCATTCTGATTTTCTTTCTCTCCTTTTTTAAAATGAGCAGGTATTACTTTTCTTGTTGCAAAAATTTAACATAGCTTATACCAACTTAGAAAAAAGATTTTCTATGGATTTCTTCATTAGGTTATCACTATACTAGCCATAGGAATAAGAAACAAAGTGGGATATTCTTGAGAAGAAGGCACTTCAGGATAAATTTAATTTCTGGACAAGAACACGTTTTTGTAGAGGAGGTTTTTCCATCTTATTTTCCCTTTCCCCTTTTCCTAATTCTCAGATTAAAAGTGGTATTCGGGTTGCGTGTGCACTGCTCTTCAGCTGCGGTTCCTTTACCCCACTTTGTCATGCCAACAAGTACAGAGCAGCCAGTTTTCTGTAAGATTCGAATATATCTGACCTTCTGCTCCAAAAATTGTTAAAGACTGCTGTTTTGAGATGTAAAGGGAACTTACAGATAATCTGGCTCGATTCTTCCATTACAAAACTTCAAAATATGACACACTTTTCAAAAATTTTTCAACATTCAGAGAAGCCCAGAGAATACTATAATGCTGTGCACCACTATACTGCCCTGATGCTGGAATACTCACGTTGGACAAATATTAACACTATGCCTCAGATTTTTTTTTTGATAATAAAAGATCACAGATATAACAGAAGGCCCCAAATCTCAGGCATCCTCCTCATGTCTTAGAGATAAGCATCTGAAATCTGTGTGTATTTTATATATACACACATATACATATATATATATACATATATCTCCTTTTATTGGGACTTCTTATTTCTATCATTCCACTTATGTTGTTAGGTTTAAATGTCTGGTTGAACTTGTTATTATCCCCTAAGTAGATACAATCACCTTTAACTGTGAAGGTCTTTCTCCTCTTTCACATCTCCCACCTCATATTTCCTCCCCTCCCCCCACACATAAAGCCATGATCAATCCAGTGATACCATGATCTTATAAATTGCTGGATTGCAAATTATGCACAAGTTAATGGAATATAGAATTATATATTGTACTTTGAGTCTCTAGGTGCATACACTAGGATCACTCAAGGGATTCTTCAATGGTATATTCCAATCCTTAAAACTCAGATGTTACATAAGCTTTGATGGAAGAGGAATTTTCTAATGCTACACTATATTACAAGAAATGCTTTTTTTTTACTCAGAACTAGTGAAATTTTGCCTTACCTTCCTTAACTTTACATGAACTATAAGTAAAAGAACTGACTTCAAGAGCACAGTTAACCTAGGATTTTAGTTTATACTATTATTCAACTTGGGACAGAAAAATTTATGTGCAGATTCTTCTTGAAAGTGACAGAGAAATCTTCAAATATTATTTGGAGACACATTGCTTTTAAGATGTGCACTGAAGGATTCCGAGAACATACACATTTTTAACTAGACCATGGCTTCCCTTCTTTTATCTTTGGGTATGGAGGAAGGAATCTACTTTATAAAAAAGAAACTCCCCCTCAGCCCATTTCTGAGGCTATTTCTAGATTTATCTCTCTTTTCTCTTCCAGAAAATAAGAGTAACATAGATTTAGCATATGAGTTAATGAATTCACACAGCTCCTGGGGAGAGGGAAAGCAGTGTGTTTCTCTACTACTGTAAAGACAAAGTTACAGGATAGTTATTGACCAAGCCTGTGCAGTCAGTGAGGTAGACCCTCCTAATACCCTGCCAAGACTGCAGGCCATTGACCCAATCTTAAATACTTGAGGAAATAGAAAGGCATTTCACAGAATGCAGTTACCAACCAGAGACTAATTCTCATTCTCTAGGAAAACTAATCTAGCTTCCCACCTATGGTATATTTATCACATCTCACAAAGCAAATTTAGCTTACCTTTTTTTTTTAATGTCTAAAAATAGTTTTCTTTTTTTGCCTAATTCACAGCTCTATGACATCATCTCTCCAAGGTCCTTCCTCACTCCATTCGAAACATGGAGGCATTATCTTTTTACCAGCAAAAAGTGTTCTAAAAAACATCCCTACCTGGTACATTTCCAAAAATTAAAAGAAATATCTCTAGCATTGGATGAAAAGAGAAATATTCAGCCATTTAAGTGAGTCATGCCTTTCAAAACATTGAGAATTTCAAAACATCTATGGTTCTTGGGCTGACATTAGATTCTCTAGATCCACTTCCTTATAAATCTTCAATTCCAACATCAAATTTTCACAGGAGGAAAAAAAAATGAAGGAGGTGGGTTATAAGACAAACCTTTTGGGAACCAGACACCCACGTTTGTTTTCTATCATCCAATATGAGTCAAGAAACTTAGAATGATCAGTGATTGAGCAATTTATTTTTAATGGCAATGGAAATGAATTATAAATGTTAAATGCAGTAGTCTCTTCTCATGAAGACAGACGTATTATCTGCCTCTGAGCTCATCTGAGAGAGTAGTAGTTCAATTTTGCAATGTTTACATGATGTACCTAATTTTGAAAGAAAACAATCTGTGTTGGTCAAATTTTCTTGTGTTGACTGAGATTTGGAAAGGATGGTTTTTGCATCTCGGATACAGAAAGATTTCTGTTGTGGCAACAAGAAATAAACCATAAAATGTGTTTAATGAATTATCCCCAATTACCATTTTTAGAAGATCATAGCTCTCTCTAGAGTGGTGGCTGCTTGGCTGTGCTTTTGGATCACTTGGACAACTTTTAAAACACCCTGACACCTTGGTTTAATACTCTTAGAGATTCTTAAGTAACTCAGCTGATGTGCCGCTGAGACAGAACCTCTCCTCCAGAATATGCTGTTAAAACCTTCTCATCATGTTCCAGCCACCCAATGGGTAAGTTTTAAGGTGTTTCATGATTCAAGCCACTGCACTTGTCTCATTTACCTTCAGGTGAAAGAACAGACACATTCCCGAGAACAGTGTGGAAGGTGAACTCTGAACTACCAGAAATTTACAGGGCCAAATTTATGCAACTCGAAATATTAATAGCCACCCTAAATTCTAAATTCACTACTTCTCTCTCTCTTTCTCTCTTCCTCCCTTCACCCCCACACCTCTCTCTCTCTCTCTCTGTCTCACACACACACACACACACACACACATACACACATGCATTTGATAAAGAAGGGAAATGGAACTCCTACATTAGAAAGAAAGAAAGAAGAAAGGTTAGTTAAGGCACAGAGAGGCAGAAATATCTTTTTTTTCCAGTCCATCTTTTAATTTTTTTGAAAAATTCCTGACATTACAGAACTAAACTGAAATGTATTAATATTCCACTCTTACATTTCCATGACAAACAGAAAAAAATTCATGAGCCGAAAAAAGGGGGGGGGGAGAAGCTTATAAAACTAAATATGGATCTCAGCATTAACAGCTGAACAGAGAAAGGAATTAAAACGCTTTAATTAAAAAATCACGAGTGGATGATAAAGTATGTAGACAGTGTCTCTCATCTTTCCGTTGAACTAACTCTGGAGGTAGATATATTTATGTCCTCCTGCACCTTGGCTTCAGATACCAAGGGCAGCTGGTACAGGAAGGAGCAATGGTCGTAACAGTTCCTGTAGCACCTAAGAGACACGTCTCAGTAGTAAGAATCTTGGAATGTTCAGGATCATGTCCCAGAGCTTTTACTCTCGGTGGACTCACCCAGCTTCACTGGGTGCCCTGGAGGGAAAGCTCTTCTCTGGAATAAGGTCCCATCCCTAAGATTAGCCCAACTGTCAATGGGGAAACTCTCTGAGTCACACAAGGCAGATACCACAACATTTTACTTCAATCCAATTAAAACTGAGAAAAAGTGAAAGAAAGATGACAGAAAACCTAATGTGTAATAGGATATTGGTATTATGGAAGCTTGGAAGTTCTTCCAATACTCTTCTTCCCTCAAAGCTTCAATAGTCAACACCCTTGTTATAAAAAGGAATATGTAAGGCAAACTGACTTTGGAAGATAAGATGCAGATTATATACATTTCTTCTACAACTAGTTTTCTGAAACCAGAACACTCTAATGCAAAAGATCTTGCAAAACAAAAACAAA
The DNA here is from genome assembly GCF_004348235.1 of Phoca vitulina. Classification (NCBI taxonomy): domain Eukaryota; kingdom Metazoa; phylum Chordata; class Mammalia; order Carnivora; family Phocidae; genus Phoca; species Phoca vitulina. The sequence goes on from NW_022589709.1 coordinate 46,083,696, forward strand.
AACAGGACTTGGTATTTTTCTAATTCCATGACCTATATTCCTAACTGTAAATGCTTCTGAAATTAGAATAACTATGAATGATAGTCAAGTTGTAAGGCAGCATTCTGTTTTTCAAGACCTGAAGAGAAACCCTTATCTCTCTTTGCATTAACAAGCATAAAATCAGAATTTATATGCTTGTTTCTTTTTTTCTAATATAGTCATTTAATACACAACACATTGTTATTGAGCATCTGTGTGTCATGCACAGTACTAACTCCAGGGATTGCAGTAATGAGTAAGATTTGATTCTTATGAGAAACAGTGTAGTAGGGGCGATACTGAGGGTGTACACAAAATCCTTTAGAGCACAGACTCAGAAGTGACATAAGAAGAAAACAGGGGTGTGTGTGTGTGTGTGTGTGTGTGTGTGTATACCCAAGTGATTAAGAACTTGGGAGAGAATGCCTACAGTGAGATCTGTTTATTTGTCTTTGTCCATAAGAAATCTTAGCACATCTTTCTTTTGTTTTAAGACCTACAAGTCATCCTAAAAATTGGAAGTCTAACCACCAGCATTATGCTCACTTCGTCAGGCTGCACAGACGGCTGTTGGGATGTACTAACAAGCTCCTGTTACGAACATCTATTAGGTTTGATGTTAGAAGCCTCAACATAGGCATAGTTGGTGAATTTTCTGTCTACTGGTAAACATATCTTGACTGTGACACACCTATAAAACAGTGCATGACCTTATGGACTCTCACAGCACTCTGCCCCACCTTTCTTTAACGTCTGTTTCTTAATCACTGGTTTTAATCCTGTTCCTCAGATGCCTAAATACAAAAAGTACAAAAACTTCAAAACAGTTCAATGCAGTTTTCAAACACTTTAAAGCCACAGAACCCTTTTCTTCAGGCAAAATCTTATGAGGGAGATAAATACATAAAGCAGATTAAAATAGGACTGCGCTGGTTAAAGGCAAGACCTAGCTTAAAGCCCCATGTGTGGATTCCTCCCCAGTTTTCTGTTCTCCAGCCGCTGCTTCCTTCCCTCCCAAACTCCTACCTGAGGCTCTCCACAGAAGCCCTCAGGTTCCTCAAGGCAAAGCTGGCAGACCACTCTCTGAAGGAGAGCAGATATTTCATGCAACACATGCAATCACGTCTTTTTGGTTGAGCTTGACTGGAGTGGAGTTTCAGGCACTAATCCAAATCCCCTAAAGCTGCTGAGCTTTTGTTCTGTCACAAACCAGACACAAACTGGCATGTCCCTGCAACTTTGTGAATCATTCCTCATCTCTACCATGATGTCCTGAAAAGTTGTTTTAACACTTAAAAAAAAAACTTGCAAAATTAATTTGTAACTTTAAGCACCATTCAAATACAAAGACTTCTGAAAATGTGTAGAACTTTCCCTTGATTTAACTGGGGTAAAATGAAAACAACTTTAGGTCCAAAAAGGTCTGCATTTCAAACCTGGTTCTGCAATTTACCATATATGTGACTTTGACTGAGTCATTTTATCCTCTTGGACCCTCAGTTTCCTAATTATCAAAAATGGAGGCAGTGATGGCAAACAAGTTTCTTATAAAATATAAATGACAGTAAGAAGTCCCCACCTAGCCCAATGTTTGGTACATGGTAGCCGTCAGATAAATGTTCATTGGACCCAAATGCATTTGTTAAAAAAAAAAAAAAAAGCCACATCATTTCTCTTTAGTATGGATTTTACATCGTAGCACTGCACTGTAGCAAATATATTACCAATTGTCTCACCTGAAAAATGGTGCTATATAAATGCAAATTGACTTAGCACAATCACACGTACTCATCAGTATATGCCTCCCCACATCTTTCTTTCTTAAAAGCTATACCTACGTCTTCGCTCTGTATAGCAACTACCTTTAGAACTTAGTGAGTCAAATTATTCATTTCTCAGCTTTTTCTCTTTGTTGATAGAAAAAGCTCATTTGATCAAAGGTGATTTGATGAAAATTTACAGTCAGGTTAAAACGTAGAAATTACAATATCTTTAAAAGCAGAACATTTACTGTTTTTCTCTGTTAAATCACTATTTTGATAATATATACCTATATATTTTCTATCATATATGATATGTCTATATTTTTCTATATCTTACTGACAATAGACTACTGTGAGAATCTTAGAAAAAGGAACATAGAAACCAGAGAAAGACCACCCTGCTATCTAGCTCTTCTTTTATTTGTTTGATGACTATTTTTGAAATCTTGAAATATGTGAAATACATGTCTTGCCAAATCTTTATATGTTTTGTCACTTCCAATAAGAAATTAGATCTCACATCTGTTTCTGTTTTGAGAATACATCACATTTTTTTTTTTTTAACAGACGTGAAAATCAGAAAACGAAGGGATCGGAAATCTGTGTTGAGAATTTAAGTCTCTGGTTGGGAGATGGGGGCAGGGTGGGAGTGTCATGAATTCAAGGTAGGTCCTCCATCTGGTGGGGGGAGAACCAACTGCAGCCACTCCCCACTGCCCCATACAGGGCATCCCAGTCGGAAGAGTAACAGAAGCCGTCTCATCTGAAACACTCACTGACTCTTCCAAACCAGAAGGAAAGTATTTAATAAGTTGCTATCTCATGCCACTACAATTGGGTGATATTAATTCTCCTCAATTAAAATTAGTGCCCATTTACTGAAAGCTTACTTTATTAGTTCTGCTTGGGGAAGAGAGAATTCTTATTCCAACCCACTTAGTGAGGCTGAACTGATTAGACAAAACATGCATTTGGTGTAATTCTTAGTTTCTGGGCAACAACTGCAGCGATCATAACAAACCTAAAGTGGGGAAACAGCACATTAGATGCCGCACGGCGCACCAGCAGCAACAAAAACTGCTGTATGAAACTACAAAGGTAGAGGCTGCGGACAATGCTAATAACACGCAGGAAAGTAGATGTACTCCCGGGGCAGGGACTTCGTTATACATATAATTATTGTCTTCGCAATGATGTTCAGTGGAATAGTCATCGCTAAAAAGAACACTTGTCCTTTCTGTATTCATTCTTGGAGGAGGTGATGAAGTAGATAGGCACCCGAATTAGATAACAAATCTAATTCTGTAGCCTTCAAAAACAAAGCTTCCTGAAGCCTGCTTTCTCTCCAGGGAAGTGGGGGATGCAGGAGTGAGATGTGCTCTTGGTTCTCACTCCCCAAGTGATGAAAATGGCAACCGTTCTCCTGCCCAATGCACACACCTCACTGAGACAGTTTCATTGAACACTGCAGAGTATTTATAGTACTGTACTTGGCTCTTTTTGGTCCTGGAACTTAGAATACTTTATTTCCAATATCTCTCTTTTAGAAAAGAGCAAAATAAGATAATTCAACATGGTTTGTTTAAGTTGTATTTCTTTTTCAAAGATAGTAAGAGACTACTATCCACTGGTTGTTTTAATTGTTGGCTTATTTATGCCTCACGGTGTCCTGAATAAGCAGTCGAGACCAGAGAGAATTGCTTTATCAATTCCAAATGCCCAGAATAAAGACTCTCACACTTGGATTTGGTCGTGTATCCATCTGATCCATTGTGCAATTGAAGCTGAAATGTGGGAGATTCACCCCTGTGGGCTTCACTACTCAGAGAAAGTGACCAGAGTTGCAGGGTGAGTAGATACCCTAAAACACTGTCTACTACTTGTTAAATTGCCTGGAGGCTGTACAGAGATTTGTAGGGCAGACCTGTTATTGATTTATATTCTCTCTTCCTCCAGAATGAATTTTAAATGGTGTAAAAAAATGATCATATGAGCAGAAAAGGGCAATTAGAATTGTTTTTAAAATAGATTTTTAGGAAATAATGATGACATGTAAGAGAAAAGAGATTACACTTTTAAGCTCCTAGGTAATTAGATAGTTAATGCAATTACATGCCAAATTTACATACGAGTTCCCTAGCAACCAAGATAACATAGAAATCTGATAGATTATAGGGTTCTCCTGTCCAGAAAAAGTGGTAAAAGGAAAGAATTTTTTTCCAGACCCTGAACTTTAGAAAGAATTCATAAATTAGGTGTTTACTTAAGAGATACCACATGAAATAATTGAAAAGGATTTCTATTATAGTTTTAAAAAACATTCTTTAAATAGACATTTCTATTTCATCCTTCTGTGGAAGCTGAAGGAAAAACACTAAACTTTAATTCAATAAACTTATGGGGGTGAAAGATTAATGTGGTTCTGTCTGCAAATACCTCTGGGAACTACTGATTTTTATATCACAACTTGCTGTGGGGTCTTCACCAGGCCTGAGCTCATCTGGGAGGATAGGCTGAGAGCTATGTAGTAATTTTCCAAACATATAGAAATATAATGTTACACCTTCCAATTATTTTTAAATAACACTTTTATTATAGAAGTATGCAACCATCGTAGGTAATTTTAAAAAGTCAGAACTTCACATTGTCACCACCCAGTGATCACCACTATAAATTCTTACGCATATCTTTCCAGATATTTCTGCAAGTGTTGGTATTCTTTTCAGTCTGCTTTTTTCCCCCAAATCACCAATCTCAGTCTTCTTCTTTCAATAAATTTTTATCTCATCTAATACTAAGACCAAATTCAAATTTACCCAATTGTCCCTAAAATACCTTTATACCCGGTTGGTCCAAATCAGGATCCAAGCAGACTCATTCTATCTGGTTATTAGGTCTCTTTTAGTCAAGCACAATCTTTTTATTATGACTTCAACATGCTGAAGGGCCAGGGCCAGGGCCAGGGCCAGTAGTCCTGTGGAGTGTTTCACCTTCCAGATTTGTCTAGTTAATCAGATAATCCAGTAGGGGGTTGGAGGGATGGAAAACTAAGGGACCTAGATGCTCTCTCCCATGGATGAGGAAGACTCTAGCAGGTGGAGGTGCAGAAGTTTCTAAATGCTGGATGGTTTAGTCTGGGCACTGGCTGTCAGGAGAGGATCCCCTCCTATGAGTTTGTGATAGGACTGCAGTCAGCAGAAAGGGGGTAGGGAACTAGCTGTGGGCCAGGACTGAAGCAGACACTAGGTGGAGAGCTGTTTACTGGAGCATGTCTCTTAGAAAACATCCATTAGTGGCTGTGCCAAACAAGGTTTGGCTTTCAGCACTATCCTTTAAATGGGACAATTAGCCCATCTGCGTGACAATCACATTGCAGTGTGCCTGAGAAAGGAAGGAACTTCCCTCTCCACCTGTGTTAATACTTGCATTTTACAGTGGCCTTTTCACAAGGGGGTAATTCATTCAAGAGTGGTAACATACTCATCTCTGTATCTGCAGTATCTGGCACAGTCCTTGGTACATTAAAGGACAGACTTTGGGGACATCCCTAACATATAACAAGTGTGGCTATTCAGAACTGTCTTAGGCACAACCAAGAGAAACCCTTCTGTAAATGGCTCTACTCTGGGCTCCTTCAGTCATGCCCTCCTAGTGGGGTGAGGTATCTCCAAGGCTAAGGGGCATGCCCATCCAGGGATCCAACCTCATTTCTAGACTAACTATATATATATAGTCTGCTTGGACCCTGATTTGAACCAACTGGGTATAAAGGTATATATACACACACACGGACCATGGAATTAATTGTACATGACTCCAAATGCTTTTTGAAGGACTTGAGCTGACCTCCTGCAGGCTTGAATTCCTGGGAGCCCCTCTAAGCCAACAGTATATGAACCTCTAGGCCTGGGGGCTTGGTCATGGGATGACTATTTGCAGGGGCTGGAGATGGAGTTTGGATCAGAGGGTTAGGGTGTCCACATGTGAGCTCAGGAGATGCCTTGAGATTTGGATGGAGCTGAGGTTGAAAGAGAAGTAGAACAGGCTGCAGAGAGTAGTGAGGGGGAGGCCAGAGCCTGGACCAGCTTTCCCTGCACTGCCACATTCTAACTGGGAACCCTGAGGAGTCTAAGAGTGCTGAGTTCTAACCTGGTCTTCCAACTCATCAAGGGGCATTTGTCAAGGTAGGAGACAAGGACATCTTATTTAACAGTATTTTTTCTTAATGTATAATGTTTAAGTATTTAGACAAATGGTATAGGACCACCCTTGCCCCAGGTTCATAATCACTCGGGGGGGAGGGGGGAGCCTATAGGCTTGTACTTGCTGAAGGAAGTACTCTTCAGAGATAATTGTTTATTTTTTTTTCTACTTCTTTCCATAAGTCCTTAAGTCAACTGATCTACCTCTAGTGCCCACTGCTCCCGAGTGAGTGGAGCATGAGCCTCAGAACTCAACCAAATTCATGGGAATCCTTCACAGGTCCTATGCTCGTTCCTCTCCGAGACTATCATTATGGGGCCATTAGTGAATCAAACTTTAGTCTGAGAAGTAGTTCATGGATTATCCAGGCTCCCCACTGCCTCTCCTCTCGTTCTACTTTAAACCATTCTACTATCCTTTCCTACCTCCACCAGTACAGTATCAGGAGAAATATAAAGAAAATGGCTATTAATTTTACTGAGTTAATGTCCCTTGTAACGAACATACGTATTGGAAGTATAAAAAAACGTTATTTTAAAAAGATTTTATTTATTTTATTTGAAAGAGAGAGAGAGAGCGGGGGGAGGGACAGAAGGAGAGGGAGAGATAGAATGCTCAAGCAGAGTCCCCGCTGAGCAGGGAACCCATTGTGGGGCTCGATAACAGGATCCTGAGATCATGACTTGAGCCACAAAATCAAGAATTGGCTGCTTAACCTACTGAGCCATCCAGGTGCCCTGTTATTTTGTTTTTATAACAGCCACTACATGGATATATTCCAATGTTTTTGCTCTCCATTAAAAACTATAGCCAAAAGTTGACTAAAGACTGATTTTAGGAGAAACAACAAATAGCTAATAAACATCTAATGTTTAGGAAATCATACACTAGAGAAATGCTTTTGCAAAGGAGAAGGGGGAAAATGAACATTTCTATCTTGTCAGCTATGCTGTTATTGAAAGAGAAATGAAATGTCCTTACTTTCATAAGCAACAGTTTTCTCTTTCCAACCTGAATTATACGTCTCAACCATATCAGAGACACTTCCTGTAATAATTTTGTAAGGAAAAAAGATCATGTGCCAGCAAAATTCAATCCTTGGTTTGAAATGTATTTATACATTATAAGTGAGGTCAGAACAAAATGATTCAGAGAATGGAGGGAAAGTTTCCTTTGATGTGTTCTGAGAATAAGAAAAGCCCCAGTGCCCAGATGGAAGGGCCATTTGCTTTGTATTTTCCATCTTTCGCTCTCCTAGGACAAACTATTGCAGTGATCCTCAGACGGATATTTCATAGGAAGGCTCATAAGTGAAAACATCCGAACCTTGGGAACCTGATCTCCGTTACCAATTCTACATTTCCAAAAGGGCATTTAAATACATCATTGTTTGTTCCCAGTGACTAGTTAATCGCATTTTGATTTGGTAATTGCAAACAGATCCCCCAGTCTCTCAGCTTTTCTATAAGCATAACAATCTTTAATATGATGGAACCAGGGTTATACGCACCAATTCCCAAAGAGGTTCATATTAGATTCTCAGATGATTTTTCTGCTCTTCTATTGTTAATGTTAGATCTGGATTTTTTTTTTCTTTAACTTACAACAATAGTCATTATTGATTGAATGTTGATTTGGTCTACTGGGAAATTGCTCAAAGATGATGGCAGAAAAGACCACAAAAATGCTCTTATTATTGCATTTCATACTATAGATTATTTACATTTTCATGCATTCCAGACCTAGAGAAAGAAAGGATACCTACAAGAAAAGGAGAAGTTTTCTTGAATTGGGAAGACAGGGGAATTATAAGCTTCTTTGAGAATGGTACTTTCTGGTCATCATACTTGTACCATCTCTAAAGTGAGATACAGATTATTAGTTGAATTAGTAGGATTCTGAGCAAGATGAAACCAATGATAAAAGTGAGGGGACTCTCCACAGCAGTAAAAACAAACTATTAATAACATGCAACAACATGGGCAAATCTCACAGACATTATATTAAGCAAAAAAGCTAGACATAATGGCCTATATACCATGTGATTTATTATATGCAGTTCAAGAAGAGGCATAGCTAATCTACGCTGTTGAAGTAAGAACAGTGGTTATCTCAGGGTTAAGGGCTGGGCATGCCTGGAGAAGAGCAAGAATGAAACTTCTGAGGCATGGAAATGTTCTGTAGTTTGGCTGCGGTAGTAGTTATCCAGGTCTGTACATAATAAAAAGTCATCAATCTGTATAGTCCTAAAATTCGTGCATTTTATACACTCTACTGCATGTATGTTTAACCTCAATTTAAAAAAAAATGAAGAGAGCAAAAGAGTTAGCTTCTGTTACTCTCTTCTCTCAAGTTCCTGCTTTATTTTCTTTTATTTAGCTTCCCTCAGCTCTTTTTCTCTCTTCTCTTTCTCTTCATATCTTAAATAAAAGGTGTTGGGAGATTGAAGAAGTATTTGAGTTTGTGAGAAAACAAACTGGATTCAAATGTTATTGAATTTGGCTTGAAGCCAAACCATATTCAAAAATTCCTTAAGGATAAAAGTTTAAATACATAATAAAATTAGCTAACATTTGTTTATTACTTCATAGTTCACAAAGCTTTCCCATATTCATTATCTCATTTAATCATGAAACAACACATAAAATACACATTCAGGCCTTCATTTTATAGATGGAAAAAGCCAAGCTCAGAAAGTTAAAATGACTTGACACAGTGAATATTCACTATTCACAGTGAATAAGTGGTAGAGCCCTTATTTAAACTAGATGTATGACTCTAATTCAGGAGATCCATGAACTTGAAAAGGAAAACCAATTTATATCTTTATTTTGTAACTTCCAACTAAGAATTTCTTTCCATCCTCAATGTATGCAATAAACCTCAGTAGTATTCATACTTGTGAATGTTACTGTCTTAGTCAGCTTGGGCTGCCATAACAAAATACTATAGACCAGGTGGCTTAAACAATAGACATTCATTTCTCCCAGTTCTGGCAGCTAGGAAGTCCAAGATCAAGGTGCTAGCAGACTCAGCATCATAAGGACTATTCTCTGGCTTACAGCTGGTTGCCTTCTTTCTGTGTCCTCACATGGCAGAGAAAGAGAACAGAGAGAGTTCTGATCTCTCTTCCTTTTCTTCTAAGGCCACTAATCCCAACATGGGGACACCTCCCTCATGACCTCATCTAAACCTAATTACCTACCACCTCCAAATACCATCATATTAGGGATTAGGGCTTCAACATTTGAATGGGGGAGAGGGTTACAAATAGTTCATAAGAATCACCAATAGAAATAACAGATATTTCTTATCACCTCAGAGTGATAAAAGATATATTTATCTATCATTTACATACTTGACTACTTTATAATCAGTGCTAGATTACATGTGATTGAAGCCCTTCTGCCTATAGATGCTCATAGGAACTACCTGAGCACTTTTTGGTTCAGGCACCATGATGAATTTGAGGGTTCTCACTCTGGTGACCCAGACACCTTGGTTATCTTCCAGTACTTTACACCTCTAAATTGTTGGTGATCAATACTTGGAAGGAGGTGAATTAAAGACCACCCCATACCTAATGTTCTCATTCTAGCCTACACATCTTTAAAATATAACATTTAACTTTAACTTTCATATATTTTCGATATATTGTCTAATTATGCAAGGCATTAATAAAGGAACACATACAATACAGTATTACATTTAAAATATTCTGATAACTACATCTCATTATAATTAGTTTCCTTTGTAGTAATATGCATTTTATTTTATGAATTAAAAATGCTCTTCTGAGAAGGTGTCCCTAGGTTTCATTAGTCTGCTGAAAGGGACATAGTACAAAAAGGTTTAGAATCTCTGTTTCAGGGGCACCTGGGTGGCTCAGTCTGTTGAGTGGCTGCATTCAGCTCATGTCATGATCCTGGAGTCTCAGATCAGGTCTTGTTAGGCTCTGCGCTCAGCAGGGAACCTGCTTCTCCCTCTGCCCCTCCCCCAGCTCGTGTTCTCTCTCTCTCTCTCTCTCTCTCTCTCAAGTAAATAAATAAAATCTTAAAAGAAAAAGAACTTCTGCTTCAGATCTGTGCTTTTTCCATTATGGGATCATTTTATAACAGGAACAAATTTAGGAAAACTGCTTTAAGAAGAAGTAAAAATTCATCCATCTGTATCACCCATTTTCTCCAGCTATTGCTTAAAAACTAGGTGAAATGTTTTAACTTTTTTCTTCTAGATCTCTGCAATGTAAGGATCAACACAAGCTGAGCATAGTCCATATTGCAAGTTCCCTCCACAGTAGGTGAAGGTGTAACCATTAGCTCATCTGAGTTTTCTTTTTTTATATGTCCAAGTGTCTAATGTCAGTCAAGGTAACTAAACAAAAGCAGTGTGCTCTGTCTTCATTTGGCCTAGTCCCTTTGCAAGCTAAATAGTGTCATTAGTCCTGTGCTGCTACTTTCTAGATATGGCAAAGCAGTAATTTATTTATCAGCCTAGGACTATGAACACGGTGTACAAAGAATCTTGGCATCTATACGGCAGGTACCATCACAGACCAGCGTTTGAACGGTACACAGCAGAAGCATGTGATCAGATAAGAACATGCGTCATCCCCTACCAACTCTGAAGTCGTAGTGCAACAAATAATAATACAGTAAGTATGCTGTCTTTTAATGTAAGAAATGCAAAGCTCTATTTTTTAAAATGAATCAAATGCTATTGCTCCAATTATGATTATGATGGAAATGAAAACAAAACTGCTTAATCTGTTTGAAGAAAAACGTCTAAAAATATCTAAAAATAAAGATGATAGAAACAGCAGCAGGTGCCCAACTGCCTAGTTCCATGTTTCTTTCTTTTCACTTTATTGAATTAATAAACAATTATAAGTATTGGGCACTTGCAAATGATTAATTTGCTGAACTGAACTACTGCCTTAAAAATAAAAATAAATCCACAAGTGTATTGCCAAATCCAGTACTTAATTATTTTTTTCTCATGCTAGTGAAGTGTGGTGGTTGAAAGTGTAGAGTTTGAAGCCTTACTAAATCTTAGCTCACACACTTTCTAGTGATGTGAAACTGAACAAGTTTCTTAATCTCTCTGGGTCTCAGTTTTCTCATCATAATTTTTTTTAAATTTAAATTCCAGTGTAGTTAACATAGTGTTATATTAGATTCAGGTATACAATATAGTGATTCAACAATTCCATATATTACTCAGTGATCATCAAGATAAGTGCACTCTTAATGCCCTCTCATTGTAAATTAAAGATAACATTAGTACTTCTGTGTTAGAACACTGGGTGCAGGAAACACTCAACAATGGTAACTATTATAAACCACTCAAACCTTTTAAAAATAGATGCAGATAAAAATTATGTTTAATTTTGTTTCCATACATAAAGTGAAAATTTCTACGGGGTCTTTTATATTCCTTTTCTTTCTTTTTTCTTTTTTTTTTTTTTGTAATTCATCCTTCTAAATAAAGATCCAGCTGGTTAACATTAGGTTCCTAATGCATTGAATGGAATACCTAAAATAGGTGATTTCTATAAGGGAAGACATATTTATAAGTCTTTGAAAACTTTATCATTTCCCACTATTCAATACAAATATTAAAGTGACAAATAACCAAAAGTATATGATCCACTCTGTCTATACATAAGAAATCATTTGGTCATCTTGGATATTATAAATATAACCACCTTTCCCATCAAATTGGTTTTCTAAGGCCACAAAAATGTCCTGTCATGACCAATCACAAATCCTCAACAGCACGTAACAGTAAACATCGATCGCTCACACATCTGGGGTCTTTGGCTCAGCATCTCTGTGATCTGGGCAAGGTTCACTAGCTAATGGCTGATCTGGGATGGCTGTGGCTAGGGTGACTGGCATGATTCAGTTCTACTCCACATGGATCTTATCATTCGGGTTAGCTCAGATGTGTTACTGTCATGATGGTGGCACAGGACAGAAGCAAAAACAAATGCACAAACATCTTTCCAAGTCTCTGCTTGGTTATATCTTCTAAATCCTACCAGTCAAAGTGAGCCTGCACTGCCCAACTCTGAATTAAGAGGCAAGGAAATATACTACACCTCCAGATGAAAAAACCTGCAAAGTCATATGGCAAAGGGCACAGACCTAGGGAAGGGTGAAGAACTGAGACCATTACCGCTCTCAGTATACCACACCCATGTTCATGTATATCATTGCTGAAGAGTCTACCAGGCTAATATAATTGACAACTCGGACCACTAACTTCCAGGCATCATAATATATTGATGTATGCATGCCTGCCCTTTGAATGCCGCCATGTACCACTTTCTCCCTTTCCTGCATTTATCAATTCCTCTCACATGTTGTCTTATCCAAATTACTGTTTCCATTCTTCTTTTCTTCTAGAATAAATATAAACATTGCTAAGCAGAAAAATACATATATATGTGTACACTTTTTGTCTACATTATAGTGTGCCTCCGTTGACTGCAACTGGAACATTTAAATTTTGCACATGTCAAATTTTAGTGCACCTAAAGCCCAGATTTATGATGAGTATCTAAATATATATATATTTATATAGATATAAAAATATATCTAAATATACCTTCTGTTGGTTTTTACTATTATGAAAGAGTCATGATTGATGGTTTATACTAGTCTCTCCTAGTCATGATTGTCACTTATATTTATATTCTTCTATAAATACCTCAAATCTGCCTAGAACCTGGTCCACAGCTGACTTCTCTAACGTCACCATGTCTCTTGTGCATAATGACCTGGCTAGCAACACCTTCACTTGTAAATAATATGTGAACGATACACAGCCTTGTCCTCGTGGCAGCATTTTTTACTATTTCCCTTGACATGGGTTTTCAAAAGTGAGTCAAGACTTTCCCTCATTCTGTAAACCTTAACGCCATGTTCTTTCATATTTGGCATTTATGACATTCCCAGTGACTTTCCAATGAAGATTCCCACAGGAAAATCCTGAGGGAGGCACTTGATAACTTCTTCGAAATTCTTTCTGTTATTGAAATATGAGGATAGTTTTGAGATTTTTTCTTTCTCCTGCAAATAATTTGTTTCCTCTTCTTTTCTTGGGACATTAGAAATTATGTATATCTTTTATCTTTTAACGATATATCCTTGGTATATCATTAGCCTCACTGTCAGATCTCACTAAATATATGTTTGTCTGCCTCCAAGAAACGTCCTGCAGAGGAAGACAAGTTTTCCAGAAATAGCAAATGTGTATGTTCACATTACAGACCTGTAGTAAAAACTGGAGTGTCATACACTTGGTCAGTTTAAAATGATACAAGCTAACGACAGGAAACAAACAATGACATTTGACCGCCTTTGTTCTTTTTTTTTTTTTTTTTGCCTTCTCCATCTCCTTCTACTTTGCTTGCGCTACTGTCTACAATGACTACTTAGTATTTTATGCGTCCGTGCCAGGAGAAAGTATGTCTAAGGTTTTTATCCACTCTCTTCCTTGTGAAACCTTTTGTTTGTTTCTGTTTCCCCATCTGGGGTACAGTTCCTCCACTCCTCCACTGCACTATCCACTCTAATTCATTTCTGATGATTCTTGGAAGAACTCTCTTGGGCCTTTTTTTTCCTTTCTTTCTTTTCTTTTCTCAGGCTGTCATGGAAAGCAAACATATTGGCTTATATAAAGTTAGGTCTCACCCTCTCTGTTTCAGAGAAATTTTTTTTTAAGATTTTATTTACTTATTTGAGAGAGAGAGGGGAGGGGCAGAGGGAGAGGGAGAAGCAGTCTCTCCCCCCACCCCAGCAGAGAGCCTGACATGGGGGCTCTATCCTAGGACCCTGAGATCATGACATGAGCCAAAGCCAGACGTGTAACCAACTGAGCCACCCAGGCGCCATGTTTCAGAGAAACTCAAGTGAAAGTTTCACTCTGGGCTGGAAAAACAAAAACAAAAATTGTTTTATGTATATCTAATTCACATGTGTGGCATTTGTTTAATTTTCCTCATATTTAGTTTTGTTGTAAAATGGTCTGCCTGCTATAGGAAATGTTACAGACAGATACACTGACCTCTTTTGCCTTAACATAAAAGACTGTTCAGAAATTCAAAACAAAAGGAAAAGAGGGCAACAGTAAGAGGGGAGCTGATGGCTGAGAGGTCTTACCAGCAGTTTGCTTTTGTAGCCTAAAGGACTGAGTGATTTAGCCCAGAACACTGATTCCTCTAATAAATAATAACGGAGTATAAGAAACTTGAAAATAAGATATGACACTCATGCTCAATCGTGTGGTGATGTGCTATCAAAATTTCGATGGGCATATAAAATAAGCATAAAATTTCTGTTCAAATTCCTAGCCATTTCTTTGATATATATTATTTGTCCACATGGGCTGCCTTGATGACTTTTATTTGCCTGCCCAGCCTCATTCTTTTCTGAAATAATAAATAAGCTTTAAATTTTTCTTAAAATAAAGGTAATATATGTTCAATCTGGGATATTCAAAATAAAATATTAAGATAAAATTTGGAGTATTCAGAGTAAAATAATAAAATAAAGATTAGCATACTTCTAACAACTAAAGATAATCACAATTAGCATTTTAGTTATTTTTTAGGCTCTTTATACCTCTAATTATATGACCCATGAGGACATAAAACTCAACATAACCAAAGGAGTACCTATGAAATGTTAGGCATTATGTTAAAGCAACAACAACAGCAGCAACAACAACAACAACAAAAACTGAGTTTGTGTCCTACTGGCTCTTATAGTCTAATGGCAAATAATAAGCAAACAGATTAAAAAGAAATCTATCTGTGAGTGTCATCTTTCCTCCCAAACCTACTTCTCTTCATTTTGGGAGACAAGAAATTTTCCTTTTTCTCATACTCCTCATCCAATTGTTCCTCTAGTTCAATAGGTATTATCTCCTTAACAGCCTGCACATCTGATATCATCTCTCTCTATCCCCATCCCCTCTATTTTTGTTCAAATCTCATCAGCTCTTGCCTAAACTATTACAATACTCCCCTAAACATGGTCCAAAGTGTGCTTCCTAAAATACAAATCTGGTCTTATTACTTCCTTCCTCTACATCAGGTTTAAATTAGAAAATACTACAACTCTAGCACTTCTTAAATCTTTGATGTTATGATACAGGTAAAACGAGAGTAACATCTCTGCCCTGGTTCTTTCTACCCAATATAAAAAGGACAGGACAAATACATGGGAATGGGAATGTAGACAGTTGTTCTGTTGTTGTTGTTGTTTTGTAGATTCATCCTTTATGACATTCTTGGCCCACAGTACTCTTCCTGCGCACATTATCTAAGAAAAATGTGAAGTTGGAGGGAAGATGGTCATAAATTAAGTAAATAATAAGAATATAATAATATAATAAATAAATAACATGTAATTTAGAATAAATAAGAAGGAAAGGTAACAAGGCATCATATTTAAAAAGTAAGTCTAAAGACCCAGGACCTAATATAGGTAGAACAATGGAGGGGTTTTAGACGAAGAAAATAATCTATGCTGTGAAGAAACAAATGGGTTAACCCTAACTTTTATAAAACGAAGGCTTAAAATCATGTATACTAAACACCTCTGAATGGAATATTCTTCTTCTCACCTAAAATGTGTTAGTCTTTTAAATATGCAGCATAGCCTTGTAAGGCTATCTACGTATTCCCACTTAAACAATAACAAAGCTTTGCAAGCCTGAAAGAAAAGGAATACAGGACTGGCTTATCCAATTCAAAGGAGGGGGTGACCAACTGGAGTCAGACAAACATGGGTTCAAATCTTGCCTCTGCCACTTATAGCTAGTAAAACTGCATAAGCTGCTTAATTACTCTGAGTTTGCCAATGTCTTCATACAGAAAATGGGAACAGTAATAGAATATCTATCTTACAGGAATGCTAGAAAATCTGGAAATGCCACATGGCATATGTTTGGCACAACTGCTTGGCAGTTTTCTCAATAAATGGTATGTATTGTTAGGATTACTAGAGTCATGGAAAACTCTAGAATCAAGGCAAAATAATCGCATACCAATGCCAAAGCAATCATGTGGTTTGACCTAAATTATATTAAAACTAAAGAAATATATGTTATCAGAGAATTCTAAGTAGAAATTACAATGTTATGAAATAGTTTAATTATTAAAACCTTCACATAGTATATGTTCTTTAGAGAGGAAATGTAATCTTCAGCATTTATCCTGTTAAATGCTACCATTTTTCTGTTGTATTGTTTGTAAAGTAGGTTGCTGAGAAAAGCCCTGGGAGAAAAGCATAGAATATCTATTTCATTGGAGAACACTGAATTTGAAAGACCTCTGCTAAAGTGTTGAAAGCATGGACTTCAGTGATTCATGCTTGGCATAATAGCTTAGGTCACTGAGAGGTATTTTGCAACCTGTGTTTCAGCAGAACCTTAACTTCCAGCTTCATTCCAAACCCCAGAGAAAAAATATATCCTAACCAAACAATAAAAAAAAAAAAAAAAAAAAGGAGGAGAAAACACCTTTCCCAGTAAACACTAAATGAACAGTTGAGCATTTGTGAGGAGCTCACTTACTTGGGGATCATCCAGAAAGTGTGTCAGAACACCAAGTATTTAGTTTCCAAAACATGCTGTACTGGCTTTTCCACCTTTAATAAATATCATGGAGTACCCACTATGCATTCCAGGTGAAAGACAACATGTATACAGAACAATCAATTTTGTTTCAAACTGGCTGGAAGAGCAGAAGTTTGACTTGATAGGTTCTCTTGGGATGTTAATTCCACAAGTCTGTTAGCATTTCCTTGCTTAAGAAGTGCATGCTGTCTGGAAACTAAACCCAGTACTTTTTACAGCCAGCGAACAGCTCTAGTCCATGGGGGCCTGGGCTGGCCAAGACTAGCAATGTTTTCAGCATGCACGTACCTTCCAGTGGCTTTACTCAATACAGAATTGAAATTTCGAGGCACTTTGGAGAAAAAAATAGAACTCAGTTACTTGAGACCAAATTTTTCTAAATTTTAATGTTTATAAAGTTTTTTTGGAGCGTATGAATATAAAATCATCTGCAAAAACTTAATCCCAGAAAATATTTCTTGCCTTTTGTTTCATTTTTCTCTTACTTCTTTCACTGGGTGTGTGCAGATAAAAATTAGCAAATGCATTGTGATCTTTTGTCAATGATACTTAGCATTTTGCTGCTAAGACTCAATAAGTGATTATTCCCAATGATCTATCATATACCAAATCATTGATAAAGGTGATAATCAGAATAAAATTTTATACATAATACTGTATTTTACAATGAAGTATCCCTCTAACAATGATATACATTCATTAATCAGCCTGTTTGTGTACTTTTGTTCACTTACAAATCCATCAAACTTGTTCACTTACAAATCCATGATTTCAAGGCATGTTTCCCCAAATTGCCCAATTATCCAAAGGAACATTTTGAGAGATCTTTATAATATACCTTAATAAAATCCAGATACACAGGTTTATAGCATTTCTGGATCTAATAGATAAGGAATTCCACCTGTGAAAGGAAGCTAGTCCAATTTGACTTATTTTTGGTACTCAGTCTGAGCTCTTGTGATCTCTGGTTTCTCTTCCATCTGTTCTAAAACTCACTTCTAATGCCTTTAAAGATTTATTTATTTATTTGAGAGAGAGAGAGAGAGGGAGAAAGAGAGAGAGGGAGAGTGTGGGCAGGGGGAGGGGCAGAGGGACAGGGAAACAGAGAATCTCAAGCAGACTCCCGCTGAACACAAGTCTGACACGGGGCTTGATCCCAGGACCCTGAGATCATGACTGGAGCCAACTCCAGATGCTTAACCAACTGAGAATCCCCAGGCGCCCCCAGGCAACCATTTTCTATTCTATATATTTGCCTATTCTGGACATTTCCTACATGGCATTATACCATGTGTTCTTTTGTAACTGGCTTCTTTCATTTTATATAATGTTTTTGAGGTTCATCCATTTTGTAGTATGTATCAGTGTTTCATTCATTTTTATTGCTGAATGATATTCACTATACGTAAAGACCATATTTTATTTATCCACTTATTAGATGATGGACATCTGGATTATTTCCACTCTTAGCTTTATGAATAATGCTGTTATGAACATCTGTGTACAAGTTTTGTGTGAGGATGTGTTTTCATTTCTTTTGGGTAAATACTTAAAATTACTGGGTCACATGTTAACTCTATATTTAACAATTTGAGGAACTGCCAAACTGTTTCTAAAGTGGCTGAACCATTGTACATTCCCCCAGCAGTGAATGAGTTTCAGTTTCTCAACATCTTCACCAACACTTGTTACTATCTCTTTTTTTATTATAACCACTCTAGTGGGTGTGAGGTGTTATCATATGGTTTTAATTGGCATTTCCTTAATGACTCATGATTTTGAGCATCTTTTCATGTGATAATTAGCCACCTTCTCTGGATTTATGCCTATCCAAATCCTGTGTACTTTTTAAAAATTTGATTGTCATGGGGTGCATAGGTGGCTCAGTTGGTTAAGGGGCAGACTCTTGATTTCGGCTCCACGTCATGATCTCAGGGTTGTGACATCCAGCCCGAGTAGGGCTCTGTGCTGAGTGACCAGTCTGCTTGGGATTCTCTCTCTCCCTCTGCCCCTCCTGCTCATGCTCTCTTTCTCTCTTTCAAATAAATAAATAAATATTTCTAAAAATTTAAAAAACAAAAAAATAAAAATTTGTCTTTTCGGTGCCTGGCTGGCTAAGTTGGTAGAGCAGGTGACTCTTGATCTCAGGGTTGTGAGTTCGAGCCCCATATTGGGCACAGAGCTCACTAAAAAATAAAATAAAATAAAAAATAAAATAAAATAAAAATTTGATTGCCTTTTTATTGTTGTTTTAAGTGTCCTTTATATATTCTAACTACAAGTCTCTAAGAGAGTTATGATTTATAAACATTTTCCCCCGTTCTGCCAGTTGTCTTTTCACTTTCTTGATGGTATCCTTTGGAGCACAAAAGCTTTTAATTATGATGAAGTCGAATTTACCAATTTTTATCACTTATGCTGTAGGTTTCCTAACCCAAGGAACCACTGAATAACTCAAGATCATGAAGATTTACTCCTGTATTTTCTTCTAATAGTTTTATATTTTTAACCTTTACATTTGCAATCCACTTTGACTTACTTCTGTGTATGGTATGAGGAGTTTAAATTCTTTTTCTTTTTTTTCTTTTTTTTTTTTTTGCATATAGATATCTTGGTGTTCCAGCATCATTGGCTGAAAAGACTTTTATTCCTCATTGAATTGTCTTGGCCCCTTTGTCTAAAACCATTTGAACATAAATATAAGAGTCTACATACAGAGAGTCTACAGAGAGAGAGAGAACATGAGCAGGGCGGAGGGACAGAGGGAGAGGGAGAAGCAGACTGCACACTGAGCAGGAAGCCCCACACGGGGCTCTATCCCAGGACCGCTGAGATCATGACCTGAGCCAAAGGCAGACGCTTAACCGACTGAGCCACCCAGGCGGCCCGAGAGTTTACTTTAATGCCATTTTTACCTAATTCTAATTAGAAATTACATCAATTTAATCATATCTTTTGGGGGGGAATTGCATTATTTTTGTCTTTTTATTGAAAATAGCACATAGTTACTCTATAATTATATACCACTTTCAAATATCTCAGTCTTCTTTATATCCAGAGCCTAAGGATTCTTTTGAATCATTTTGGCCTTACCATAATATTCTTTTCACAATCCACACTCATGATTATGATCTCTTATTACTGTTAGGCTGGGCTGTTAATATAATTCCAAAATATGTCCTGAAGTTTTTGACAAGTAGAATATATGACATATATGGGTCACACCAAACTCTTTGAGCTTTGAAAATTCTATGGTCTATTCCAAGAAAATGTGACCATTCCTACTGCTCACAATTGAATTCTTTAACAATACGTATTATTTTCATGCCAGTGCTAGATCATACTTGTTTTTAAGCTATTTTCTATGACAAAAAAAAAAAAAGGAACCAAATTTGGTTTCAAATCCAACCACATGTGTCAAATGCAAAGAACTTAGTGGAGGATCCTGTGGTAGCTAATCATCACTAATCCATTTCTAGGCATAATTTATATTGGGTCTGGTGGGTATCTAGAGAGTGTACTTTGTCTTTGGATATTAGACACCTTCCATTTTCCAAAATGTTAATGTGCTAAAAAGAAAAGTGTGACTTAACAATCACAATCAAGAAAATACAATAATATCTCTTAGAATCTTGTCCCTCAAAGTAGTTTGTGGAAAACACTTTTCTCTAATTATAATACGGCATATTTTCTTACACATATCCCTAGTCTCTCACCAGGATTCTGAGATTGCTGCCACTCTTCTTTGAAGGTTCTCTTTGTACCCTGTGGTTAAATTCATTCTAGCCTGTAGGTAGACTTCTTTAGAGCTGTGAGGGTGCCTCTTAGAATCATTTTGTATATCCTGGTTTTATTTCCCCTTATCCATATTCATCTCATCATTTTCCATCTCAAGATGATTCTCCTTGATGGAAAAGCAAAACAGAATGTGGAATTCAGCTTTTTGTATCTCCAAAATTGAACCATTGTCCTTGGGCAGAAAGCATATTTTTCCTTTGCTTTTATGGCTTCAAAAAATAATCTAAAGCAACGTCTTTTATCTTTCTTATAATCCATCAACATTTTTACAATAAGACATAATTCTAATAAGACTATGCCATCCATTTGCATTTACCCTTAAAGAAGAAACTATATGTGAAATGCTTTGTACAGTACTTGGCACATGGTCAGTTATAGTAGTAGTCATTATTGTCCTTATTGTCATCATGATTGTCATTATTAACTGCTCTTATTTTTCCTTTTGGAACTGGCTCCTTTAAAATTTGAAATATTTGTGCAAATTGAATGCCT
This sequence comes from Phoca vitulina, assembly GCF_004348235.1. NCBI lineage: Eukaryota > Metazoa > Chordata > Mammalia > Carnivora > Phocidae > Phoca > Phoca vitulina. The sequence continues at coordinate 46,104,623 of NW_022589709.1, forward strand.
TTTTAAAATAGTACAAACCTCTAATAACTGAAAAACCTCTTGACTCTAACCTTCATCACTAATTCATCACCATAAATTGCTTGTCTCTGTTCCCAGAGCAATCCAGGTTTCTAATAAAGTCTTTGAAAGAGAAATACTATATTTGCAGCAAACAGGAGGAACAAATTAAAAATTGGCTCCCATTCTTAAAGCTTTAAGTGAGTGCACCCTGTTGCTTTCAAAAGATTTTATGTAAGATATTTAGACTGGAAAGTTGATCTCACAGGTGTGCACACTGGGTCTACTCATGCTTTGACAAAAGGAGTGGGGAGAGGGGTAAGGGGGGGAATTCTGAAAAACTGGCAGGTTTAGTGCCTAGTGAGAATTGTGGAACCACAGTAAACAAACATAAACTCAAGGCTAAAAAGTAATGATTAGAAGATTCTAACCAACAAATGAACCATCTCTTTCTTTTTCTCCTGAGCTTGCTTTCTTGGTCCTCAACATTTTATGAGGCTGCTTTACAAGTGAAAAACACAAGTTTTATCACTATTGGTTTGTAATTTTTGCCATGTTTATAAATTTCTGAATTGTATGCTTTAATGATGAGGATTATATACACTCAGCTTAAGGCAACCTTCTGTACAAAGCCCTTTGCGACTCTCTTACGTAATGCCAACCACTTCTTCCTTTGTGCCCTCATTGTAACTGTATACTTGTTCTTCTGGCTGCACAACACTTCACTGTTTATTTATAGTTCCCACCCCTTACTACCAGATATTAGCTTTTTGTAGTGGCAACTCTACTGGGAGATATATGGTAAATCTCCACAAATATTTGTACAGTGACTCCATGAATAAAGAAATGATTTACCCAACAGTTTACTACTTCTGCATCTTTTGTTGTATCTAATTGACACTACATTTTTCATATAAGAAACTAGTATTTTACACTGTAAAGAGTGAATATTTTACTACTTAGATCAGGATTGGTGTAGCAATTACACCTCCTCTTCACCTTGACTTTTCTATTACTCCATCATTATAATAATACACAGCTAAGTACTGATCTAGCCTAGGGAATAATTCCTTTTCCCGGGTCCTTTCTTTGTTACCTACATTCAGAGTAAGCCTCTGAAAATTTAAAAACTCTTGACAGTGCATCTTATGTGTCTTGGAATACTGTCAGATGCATGCGGAGGGAGATTTTGTATTTGCATTCACTCAGACCCCCAGAAGCCCCATCTGGAGTTAGGTCTTTTAATAGCATTTTGGAGCTTTGATGAAATGAGGGATATCAAAGACCCAAGTTACAGTGTGGTTTGATTTAGTTCTTTGTTGTAAGGCTACCCTCCCCACCCACCCACTCTGCCTCTCTAGACCATATTTGTTTCAGTCATATCTTCAAGCAGAGGTCCTCAGTATCTTTCCGCTTCCTTCCAGGAACTGGGAAGCCCCTGGTCCCCTTAGGCAGAGCCCTTTTAGCCATCTTTATCCCCAGGTACCAAAATGCTGGCTGTCAGTGCTTTAGTCCAGCTCCCATTTTTGCATAGCTTTTCCATTCTGGTCAAAGGAGGTATTTGTCTTGTTTTTGTGTCTTTTTTTTCGTGTTGTTTACTTGTTTTAAATTTGTTGTTCAATAATTTCATTTTTTTCTTCTTTTCAAATACATGCATTTTTAAGGCTATAAATTTTCCTTTTGTACTGCTTTAGCTACAATCTATTAATTAATTTTTATACATAATTTTCAATAAATTATTTTTTATTTTAATAATTTAATTTTAATTTTAAAACTTAGTTTAAAATTCGTAATAATTTCTTCCTTGGCCTATTAATTCGTATCAATTCATATTAATTCCTTTGGGCATATGAAGTATTTAGGAGCAAGTTTTAAAATTTCTAAACATATGGAGTCTTTTTTTGTTATCTTACTGTTATTGACTGCTACCTTAAATTTTGTTGTCAGAGAATTTATCTAATATAATAACGGGTTTGTAGAATACGACTTGTCTTACAGCCTAGTTTATGGTAAGTTTTTGTAAATATTCCATGTGTGCCTAACAATATTGTGAAATACATTTGGAAGGGTAGGTTTCTGAATATGTCTGTTAGGTCAAATTTCGTTAATCCCACTATTCCAATCTTCTATATTCTTGCTAACTTTTTCATACTTACTCTAGCAGTTATAATTTTGTTATCATAAAACCTCCTACTATTTGGGTTTGTCAATTTCTCATTCCAATTGTATTAATACATGCTTTTTTATATTTAAAAGTCACATATCTCTATGTAAACAAAATTATAATTGTATTATTCTCTTGGTGAAATGAATCTTTTGTCATTACACAGTAATTCTTTATAATTCATATGGTTTAGTGTCTTAAAGTTTATTTTATCTGGTATTAATTTTATACTAGATTTCTTTTGATTAGTGTTTGCCTGACATATTCTTTTCTCTATCTTAGTTGTAGCCTTTCTGTGTTCTTACCTTTTAGATGTATCTCTTACAAAGAGCACAGAAGATTATTTTTGAAGCCAATATGATAATATCAATCTTTTAAGCAGTGTTTGGTCTGTTTATACATATTTTGATTGCTGAGCTATTTGTTATTATTTCTACTATCTTATCTTGTACTTATAATTTGTTCTATTTTTCCTGTGATTCCTCCCTGCCAATTTTTCTACCTTTTTTGGATTGTTTCTGCTTTTATTTCCATTTTCCCTCTTTTACTATTTTTTAAGTCATATACAATCTTTGGTACCCCTCAACATTGTCACAGTGATTTTTTTAAGTTAATCATCTCCATCTTCCTCCTACACAATACAAAAACTTGTAGAACACTAATTCCATGAGTCCAACTTCATCTTACATTTTATTGTTATTTATGTTTCTATACTTATACTCTTCTTTAAAAAAAAAAAAAACATCATTATTGTTTTATATGCTCCGTATTTTTTAGGACTTATTCCACGTGTTTAAAAATGTCTTTTGGGGGTGCCTGTGTGGCTCAGTCAGTTGAGCATGACTCTTAATTTTGGCTCAGGTGGTGATCTCAGGGTTTTGTGATCAAGCCCCACTTTGGGCTCCACACTCAGGGGGGCTTCTGCTTGAGATTCTCTCCCTCTCCCTCTGCCCCTCCCCCTACTCACGCTCACATGCTCTCTCTTCTTTCTCAAATGAAGATATAAAATCTTCTAAAAACAAATGTCTTTTGGGAAACCTGGCTAGCTGTCGGTAGACCATGAGACTCTTGATCTCAAGGTTGTAAGTTTGAACCCCACTCTGGGTCTAGAGATTACTTCAAATCTTTTTTAAAAATCTTTAAAATGTCTTCCTTCATCTTTCTTTCCTAAATCTGAGTCATTTGGGGGTTTAATTTCTTTTTTTCTTGAAGTACATCTCTCAGTTTTGATTTGTCTGAAACTGGCCTATTTTGCTCTTCAGGTGAAATATTGACAATAACAAAAAATTGACAATAATTTTCAGTCAGCATTTTGAAGATATTATTTCACTATTGCTGTTGAGAGGTGAGCCATCAGTACCACTACTTTTCCATTAGAGATCGTTTTTTCTTTTTTCTCTGAGTGCTTTCAAAATCTTTAAGTGTTGTGCACTTTCACAACAATGAGTACAGATATGGATTTTTTAAAAATTCATCTTTCTTGAGATTTGTTGAGATTCATGAATTTTTGGATTGATGTTTCTCTCAAGCTCTAAAAACTTAGCCATTTATCTCTAATATTGGCTCCCATTATTTTCTCTTTTTGAAACTCCAATTAGAGATCTTTAGACATTCTCATTCTATCATACTTCCTATGTTTCTTTAACTCATTTTCATATTTTTCCTCAATGTCTCCCTCTTTGATGCACATGCTGGATGATTTTCTCAGATTTATCTTCTAGTTTATTAATTCTTTCTTCAACTGTATTTAGTCTATTATTTAACCTTTCCATTAAAGTTTTATTTTCATTTCTATAAGTTCTTTTCCTAGCCTGCTTTTATAGTCTTTTAGTTTTACTCCCATTTCTTTTTTTTTTTTTAAGATTTATTTATTTATTTGAGACAGAGAGAGAGAGAGAGCATATGGGAGGGGCAGAGGGAGAGACTCTTCAAGCAGACTCCCCATTGAGCATGGAGCCTGACTTGGGGCTCCATCTCATAACCCACAAGATCACGACCTGAACCAAAACCAAGAATTAAATGCTTAACCAACTGAGACATCCCTCTTATTTCTTTACACATTTAAGGATAATCACTTTATGTTTCTTCCATAATATTTACGAAATTTGAAGTTCAATGGGTTTAATTTTTCTGCTTGTTTCTGCTATGTTTCAGGTGCTGGCAAACTGTCTAGCACTAGGAGAGGTCTTCAGTTCCATTTTCATTTTTAGTCCCTGGGGATTAAAATATAGTTTTATTTTATTGATATGAAATTAGTATTTATACTGATAGAATAAGTATATTCTTCATTTGACTATTATTGAAGTTTCTTTTCTGTTTCATTTTTACTTGCTCTTCATGCATATGATCCATTTTCATTTTTTTCTAATACTAATTGTCTTTGAATGGAGCCAGATTTTTGCTGACGAATAATGTCAGGAGCGGTGTTTCTGAGTTGGGAATACAAAAGCATCTGTACCCTGGAAAGTAAATGAAGACTGAGATATTTCTCCTCTTCAGTGGTATATCAACAATGGACAGTAGTGGTTCTGTACAAAATAAGTTCTCAATAAATACTTGAAAAAAGTTTTTATTTTAATTCCAGTTAGTTAACATACACTGTTATATTAGTTTCAGGTGTACAATATAGTGATTCAACACTTCCATACATCACCCTGTGCTCATCACGACAAGTCCACCCCTTAATCTCCATTATCTATTTGATGCATCCCTCCACTAACTTCCCCTCTGAAAACCATTAGTTTGTTCTCTGTAGTTAAGAGTCTGTTTCTTGGTTTGTCTCTCTCTTTCTTTTTTCCTTTTGCTCATTTGTCTTGGTTCTTAAAGTCCACGTATGACTGAAATCATATGGTATTTGTCTTTCTCTGACTGATTTATTTCACTTAGCATTATACTCTCTAGCTCCATCCATGTCACTGCAAATGGCAAGATTTCATTCTTTTCTATGGGTCAGTAATATTCATTTGTATATATATATACTACATCTTCTATATCCATTCATCAGTTGATGGACGCTTGGGCTACTCCCAAAATTTGGCTATTGTAAACAATACTGCTATAAACATCAGGGTGCATGTATCCCTTTGAGTTAGCGTTTTTGTATTCTTTAAGTAAATACCCAGTAGGGTGAGTGCTGGCTGGATCATGCATAGTTTTATCTTTAACTTTTTGAGGAAACTCCGTACTGTTTTCCACATTGGCTGCACCAGTGTGCATTCCCACCAACAGTGCCTGAGTGTTCCCCTTTCTCCACATCCTCGCCAACACCTCTTGTTTTTTGTGTTGTTGATTTTAGCCATCCTGATATGTGGAGGTGATATCTAATCATAGTTTTGATTTGCATTTCCCTGATGAGTGATGTTGAGCATCTTTTCATTTGTCTGTTGGTCATCTGTATGTCTTTTTTGGAGAAATTTCTATTAATCTCTTCTGATCATTTTTAATTGGATTATTCATTTTATAGGTGTTGAGTTTTATATGTTCTTTATATATTTTGGATACTAATCCTTTATCGGATATATCATTTGCAAATATCTTCTCCCATTATGTTTATTGTCTTTTAGTTTTGTTGACTGTTTCCTTTGCTGTGCAGAAGCTTTTTCTTTTGATGCCACCCAAATAGTTTATTTTTGCTTTTGTTTCCCCTGCCTCAGGAGATATATCAAGAAAGAAGTTACTATGGCCAATGTCAAAGAAGTTACTGACTGTGTTCTCTTCTAGAATTTTTATGGTTTCAGGTCTCACATTTAGGTCTTTAATCTATTTTGAATCTATTTCTGTGTATGATATAAGAAAGTGGTCTAGTTTCATGTTGCTGTCCAGTTTTCCCAAAAACATTTGTTGAAGAGATTGTCTTTTTACCAATGAATATTATTTCCTGTTTTATCTAAGATTAATTAACCATATAATTCTGGGTTCATTTCTGGGTTTCCTATTCTGTTCTATTGATCTATGTGTCTGTTTTTGTGCCAGCACCATACTGCTTTGATGATTACAGCTTGGTAATGTAACTTGAAGTCCAGAATTGTGATGCCTCCAGCTTTGCTTTTCTTTTTCAAGGTTATTTTGGCTATTTCACGTCTTTCGTGGTTCCATACAAATTTTAGAATTGTTTGTTCTAGCTCTGTGAAAAATGGTGTTGGTGTTTTGATAGGGATTGCATTAAATGTGTACATTGCTCTGGGTAATACAGACATTTTAACAATATTTGTTCTTCTAATCCATGAGCATGGAGTATATTTCCATTTCTTTGTGTTGTCTTGAATTTCTTTCATCAGTATTTTATAGTTTTCATAGTATAGGTCTTTCACTTCTTTGGTGAGGTTTATTTCTAGTTATCATTTTTGGTACAGTTGTAAATGGGGTTGTTTTCTTAATTTCTCTTTCTGACACTTCATTATGGGTGTATAGAAATGCAACAAATTTCTGTACATTGATTTTGTATCCTGTGACTTCACTGAATTTGTTTACTGGTTCTAGCATTTTTTTGGTAGATTCTTTTGGGTTTTCTATATATAATATCATGTCATATGCAAATAGTAAAAGTTTTCCTTCTCCCTTACTGATATGGATGCCTTTTATTTCTTTTTGTTGTCTGACTGCTGTGGCTTTATATACTTTTTGAATGAATAGTTGGATAACTGTACAATCCAAGGTTATCTTGGACACCTACTCATTGTGTCTGTTTTTTCTTTTTACCTGGGTGCATATTTTTTCCTTCAAATTTGGCATTCAAACATCTAACCTTCTTTATAGTAAAATTCCTGGTATGCTAGATTGTTTCTTCTTTGCCCTATCACTTACATAGGCTAGGAGACTAGAGCAGAAACAGTTAACTTCCTGGACATTCTGAGCTATTTGTGCTAGTTGTCTACAAGGTGCAGCCTTATTTCTTCTAGGTTTGCCTACAATCCAAAGCTCTTGTCTCTTTATTTAAAGGATCATCAGTTGGGCCTTTCAGGACTGTAACACTGATTTTTAAAGAAATTTTTATCCTGTTAAATGTCTAAAGAAGCTTGCTTGGGCACTCAGCTCCTTCTTGTTTTCACTGTGTAGATTTTTCAGTATTTGGAAGGTTTGCTTTACAATTTGTGGTTTGAAGTTGTGGCTATTTCCTTGTTTTATTAAACATGGAGTGCTTTCCCTTCAATTTTTCACTAATTTATTATTCAACCTACCCATGTATGTCCCTCTCTTTTTGTCATTGTTAATATCATATTCTCACTTCTAGGAAACACTGTACCTTTTCAACATCCAGCTCAGACTTTTTTCCACAACCACATCTCATCCTGCTATCTCTAAGAGTTATTAACTTTAAGTCAGGAACAAGAAAATCATCTGGTGCTTTTCTCCCCATAAGTTGTGTATCACCACGTAATATTTCAGTGATTGTGCTCTGGGACCAGTTATACAAAAATAAATCCATGATTATGATAATATCAAATGGGTAGCCTAATTGCCCAGATATGTAAGTTGAATTCCTTTATATTATTGATTTATAAGAAATAGGGTTTCCATGTTATAACAGATTTAAACAATACATAATTTCATAGATTTCCTTTGTGACCAATGAATGTACTGTTACATGGCAGATCTGGTTAGATAAGCCATCTGTATCAACAGAAACTAGTTAACTAAGCCATTGGTATCAAACTTACGGTCTTTGTTTTCTTAGGACACTGTTTCTACCTAAGTGAACCAGTCAACAATGGGCTCAAGCTCCAATCCATAATAATGTGCTCTAACATTCAATCTATTTATGTTCCCCTCTACCTCAGTAAGTATATTTCCTATAACAAAATACATATAATAAATTTTAAGTTATTTAAAAGCAATGTAAGTGTGATTGTTTTCCACCATGTATATTTTTTTTTCTCTCGTATACTTGTTAGACCAGAGTATAAGTAAGATAATCAACAAAACAGGAAAGAAAGCATAAGTATTTTGATCCTGGTCTTTTTTCTAAAATTGTGACAAATTTATGTTTTTTAACTTTCTTTTAGTCTACATTAGATACCATCTTAATAATATCTTTAAGTCAAAATCTAGAAGATTTTATTTAAGTTTAATCAAATCTACAGTGGGGAAACAAGAGGAACCAATCTTGCCAAATTTAACATGTTTTCCAAGTGTAGAAAGTAGCTTGGTGTAGGGTTACAATGATCCAAAGTTTCCGAAATCTTTGATGGCATTATCTATTGTTGGAAGTGGAATTTTCTTCCCTTTCCAGTAATTATCTGGACATTATGTCACTTTTGTATCCTGAATGTACAAACAGTTCTGCTATAGCACTTGTTTGGAAAAATGAAAATTTGTTTCAAAGCAATTGATATATTGGGAACTTACTTGAGTATAACACAGATTTTATGTTTCTTTATGTGTAATTTTGACTGCAGGAAACAGGTAAACACAGAAAGCTGCACCTAACCTCAACAACCAGATGAGTAGGATTATACAAAACATACACATGCACAGATATCAGTTTTTAAAAACTCTACCAGCTTCTTCAGTTCACTGCATGTGTTATGAGCCACACCAATACATCTAGTGTTACAACTTTTCATCCCATGTCAACTAACCTTCCTTCCACCACTTCACAGTAACACAAGCTGCAGCCCTTGTAACGCCCCCTTCCACAAACCAACTTCAGGTTTTTGTCAGGGCAAAGTGCCACATTTAGTTTGGTATTTATGCACTTCTTAACCATTTAACATGTGTAAAACTGTGCTACCAGTTTTATAAAGTTCTTCTTCTTCTTTTTTAATATGTCATTGAGAAAAATTTTGAGTGCTGTGATCCTCACCCCATTTTTCACTTAATCCTTATAGGTATTTTGTAAATTAAACTTCCTTGTTTTGAGATAATTGTAGGTCCACATGTAGTTGTAAAGAATAATACTGACATAGCCAATGTATCCTTTGCCCAATGTTTCCCCCAGTAACACCTTGCAAAACTATAGTACAATATCACAAGCAAGATATTGTTATTGACATAGTCAAGAAATAGAATTATTCCAACACCACAGGGATCCTCTCTGTTGTCATTTTTTTTTTTTTTTTTTTAGTTCCTCCCATATCACTCTTGGTTCCCCCTTCCCCATCTTTAACCCCTGGGAACTACTAATCTGTTCTTCATTTCTATAGTTTTGACACTTTGAGGATGTTATATAAATGGAATCTACACTGTATAACCTTCTAGGATTGGCATTTTTCACGCAATATAATTTCCTGGAGAGCTATTAGAGTTATTGCATGTATCAGTAGTTTTTTGTTTGTTTGTTTGTTTGTTTGTTTTTTATTGCTGGGAAGAATTCTGTGGTATAGCTATACCACAGTTCAACTATTCAGGGCTGAAGAGCATCTGGGTTGTTCCCAGTTTTGGGCTATTACAAATAAAACTGCCAAGACATCCATGTAAAAGTTTTTGTGTGAACATAAGTCTTGATTTCTCTGAGATAAATGCCCAGGAGTGCAAATTCTGGACTGTTTAGAAGTTGTGTGCTTAGTGTAAGAAATTGTCAAAGTGTTTTCCAGAGTGGCTGTACTACTTTACATTCCCAACAGCACTGGGCTTATTTATCATCTGTATACCCACTTCAGTAAAACGTCTCTTCATGCTTTTTGCTTATTTTCTAATTGGATTAGCTTGTTTATTTTTTCATTGTTAAGATTTTAGAGTTCTTTGTATATTCTAGATACTAGTCCTTTGTCAGCTATGTGGATGGCCAAGTTCCCCCACCACCCACCTATAGCTTGCTTTTCCATGTTCTAAACAGGATCAAAAGTTTTTTACTTTGATGAGAACTAATCCATCAATTTTGCCTTTATGGCTCATGCTTTGGTGTCCAGGCCCTATGGTTTCTGTTAAACAATTCTGCATAGTGTGTGGTTTTTAGGCGTGCACATGTCACATTATAGCAGAACTGACTGTACTTAGGAGAAACAGAATAAAAAACTATTAGGGCAGCAAACTTATCATCTTAAAATAAGCTGTTGTTGGCTCAGGGAAATTCTAAAATCCCAATTAGATTCTGGGGTTCCATCTAAAACAATTTGGAAAATCTGACTTTAAGTCTAGTTGTGCATTGTAATAAGTTCAGGAGATGTGGCAATTATCTGCTTAGTCTGACAATATTGATTAACTCAGGGGAATAGATCCCCACAAGTTTAAATGTGGAGACTCATTCTGTTCACAGCAGCACACAGTGTTTAGCCACTCGTCCCAATAATTAGTAGGAAAATATCTGTCAATGAGTTTAGTACTCTTGTTAAAAGATCTTTTTATCTCACTGATTTTCAATTAAGCAAGACCTCTATTACAACAAAAAGCTGAATGTTTTCCAGCCAGGCCCTCAGGAAAGACACCATTTTGGTTCTGAAAGCCATTATGAAAATTTGACCTTTTTACCTTTTCCTGACCAGGGCTTTTCCAGATGCAAATTTAATGGTTTAAACGCTGAATGCTATCAGCCTCATAAAGCATGAAACCTCCTCTCATCAAAGCAGCCATCATAATTTAACTGGCGAGGCTGCCACTGTGCAGTGGGCTCCAGCCGTGTGCCTGCCAGAGAAACCATCAAATCAGACCTGCTCTTTCTTCAGCTTTCAGGGGTACTGAGAATTGACCTCGAGTTAGGTCTCTTCCATGTAGAGGAAGGGGAAGGAGGAAAATAAATTATTACATAAAACAAAGACTATATTATTTGGTACATATGTTATGGTTTACCCCATTTCATCCTCTGAACAAGGGATTGTCTGCCTTCAACTTTTCCAGGGCTCTTAAAATCCCTCTTTATAGTCTGTGCAGTCAACTTAATGAGGACCATTTGAGAAGCAAAAGCGAAATGATGTCATTTGGTCTCTCTCTCTCTCTCCTCCTTTTTCCTCTCTAACTACAGGATTTGATCACCCTGAGTGGGACATAATATGCACACAGTCTCAGAATTATTAAGATGAAAGCTCTGACTTGCTTCAGAGAACCAAACTAATTCCTGCCTCTTCACCATTCAAGACTAGCCTTCTAGATTCACCCGGAATTTATTGAGCACCAGTGTGCCAGGCATTATGCTAGACATTTTCATTTCACATGCACTCATTCTACCCTCACAACAATCTGCAATGCTAACTTACACAGCTCTGGAAGATTAGTTTTAGACTTGCCTCATTATATTACACCCAGAGGGGTGCTGGAGCCAGGCTGTGCTGGCTTGTAAGAACTGATTGTTAAATTTTCAGGAATTTTTGGGCACTTATTCAATACAGCCATTATTAAAAGTTACATTAAATAAACTTACAAATACACACATTATATTTAAAGCAAAGACAAATACTCAAAATTCATCACTTCCTAATTATTTTACTATGTTTCACTAGTATCCCTTCCCTTGAGGTCCTTTATAGCTATTATGTCTGTGTGGTGAAAATACTATCTAATAGTGTGCTGCTGAGCATCAATTCCCAATTCCACTTACAGTGATGATGGTAGCTTAAAATCAATATGGGTGGGAGTATTTATATTAATGAAACCAACAAATGCTACAAATCATAGGTTTTGCCTTCCAGAGAGCTGGTTGCTGATAATTTACCAGCACACCAGTGACGACAATTTTCCATGGCTCATACGTTGTACTATGAATAATACTTTATTGACTGCAAGCTTTGTGGATAACTGCAAACCAAAATAAATTAACCACATGACAAAAAGCCTCTCTGTGTTTTGAACTCTGGTAGAAATCAGAAACATATTTAAGTTAAAAGTTACATGAATTTTTTTGTTGTTATAGAAGAAAAATGTCCTCAACTTAGGAACTGGATTCATGTGCGTCACACAAATCTACACCTGTCTGAACACAGTGCGTAGGGCCTCAAAGACAATGTTTGTATGAGAAAATGAAGAACTCCATGTGAACTAATATATCCTAAGGAGAGAAAAATATGATTCATGCAAGTATGGACCAAGGGCAATTGTGTGAGCACAACTGGAATGTACACTGGCCTCTAGCTCTTTCCTCCACCTGAGGTTGTGCCAGAGTTCTGTGCAGTGATGCCTCTGAAAGACAGAAGGCAACATCAGAAGCAAACATGCCATTTCACTAAGATCATTATATGATATTGGCAGCATGAGGCAGACCAGCTTTGTGACCATGTAATAGTGTAGCATGAGCTAGGGTTGAGAATTCTTCTTCACTTCAGCAAGACACTAAACCAGGATTTAGGAAACCCAACACAAGATGCAAAGCAGGAGGGCGCCTGGGTGGCTCAGATGGTTAAGCGTCTGCCTTCGGCTCAGGTCATGATCCCAGGGTCCTGGGATCGAGTCCCGCATCGGGCTCCCTGCTCCTTGGGAGCCTGCTTCTCCCTCTGCCTCTCTCTCTCTCTGTCTCTCATGAATAAATAAAGAAAAAATCTTTAAAAAAAAAAAAAAAAGATGCAAAGCAGGAAAGGTCACATGGCCTGTCTAGTGTGTCTAGTCTACATCTGGAGTTGATTAGAAGTCCCAGAGGACCCAATGCATTATGGAGCATCAGATGGGGTCTGAGCAGTTCAACATCGCTATAAGAGACAGATGGGAGAATACAAAAAGTTGTGAAATGAAGGGTACTTAGGAGGTACCAGAACAGCATACCCAAGTGTGTGAGGAGAAAATGGAAGACTCCACTAGTGGCCAGGAGTATTGTTTACATGATCACATATGGAAACAAGCTCAAGGGACTTCTTGAAATAACTGGGAGAAATTTAAGAGGACTAAAGCCTCACTTTTTTTTTTTTTTTTTTTTTATAGCAACCGAGTCAGGAAATACTACCCTGTCGCTTCCATTCAGATCTAGTTTTCCTCAGGTTGGACTGGCTGCAATGAGATCAAAGTGCTTTCTCATCAGTAGGTCCAATGGCTTATCCATGCTCTAAGACAGGAAAGCATAAAACCAGAATTAACATAAATTTTAAGTGGCTATTCTGTTTTATTCAATGAAGACTAGATAGAAGTAAAATCAGTATGTATTTAGATAGTTTTTCCAGTGAGAAGAATCTGGTTCATTCTCTTTTGTCATTTTCATCATAAAGCATCTCTGTTGATGAGTTAATAAAACAAAGTATAACAAAATAAAGGTCCTCCGGTTTTGAGGAAGTGTTATCAAAACACTTGGTCCTGGCTCTGCCACTCTCTCACTGAGTGACCTTTTCCAAGTCATAAAACCTCTGTGTCCCTCTGCTCACCATCAGCAATCGGGGGATTCTAATATCCTAGGATTCTAAGTGGGCCAATTCAAAAGAAACCATGCCCACAAAGAAATGTGTTTCCAATTATTCAAGTGGCCAAACAGTCAATCACCAGATAATCTTCTTTGGTAGAAATCTTCATAGCAATCTTTGAAAAACATCTGGCCTAGAGGACAGTGTTAATGACTCTTTTATGGTTTAATGTACCAGGCCTCCTTTTCCATTCACATTACTGACACACTGTAGGGAAGAGTACTGCCACAAAAACCTCCCCAGTGACTCTCTGATGCATTTCTATACAGACATTTCACACCTTTCAGACTGTATATTTCATGTGTGTATGCGAGATAGACATCTATCTCACAGCTCAGGTCTGAACTCTTTAAGTGCATTTTCCCCACTTCATGATTTAGAATAAATCAGGCATGGACTGAGCGTTATTTGCATCTTTTCAAGATCCTGTGTCCACTAAGCTTGTTGAAGAATAAATAGTGTCTAGGTATGCTTAATTACTTATTATTACTATTTTTTAAAAGATTTTATTTATTTGAGAGAGAGACACAGCAAGAGAGGGAACACAAGCAGGGGGAGTGGGAGAGGGAGAAGCAGGCTCCCCGCTGAGCAGGTAGCCCGATACGGGGCTCAATCCCAGGACCCTAGGATCATGACCTGAGGCGAAGGCAGATGCTTAATGACTGAGCCACCCAGGTGCCCCTACTTATTATTTTTAATATAAAAGAGAGAACTTATCGTAGAAGTAATTTTTGGATTAGTTAATATTCGGCTGCTGAACCAGCTTCTCAGGAAGCTACTGTTGGTAATAAAGGCATTTTTCACACGTTACTACAAAGTAAAGCAAATAAGGGGCCTGGTGCTTCTCAAACAGAGAAAAGCAACGTTTGTAACAAAAGCAAAAAATCGAAGGTAAGTAGCTGGATGGTTCCCCTCCCAACACCAGGATACTGGGTGTGGCTCATGGGTTGAGCAACCACTAGTTTTATCAAAAAGAATGCCATAACAGTATGGAGGTTCCTCAGAAAGTTGAAAATAGAGCTACCCTACGACCCAGCAATTGCACTACTGGGTATTTACCCCAAAGATACAAATGTAGTGATCTGAAGAGGCATGTGCACCCCAATGTTTACAGCAGCAATGTCCACAATAGCCAAACTATGGTAAGAACCTAGATGTCCATCAACAGATGAATGGATAAAGAAGATGTGCTGTGTATGTATATATATATATATATATATATATATATACACACATACACACACAATGGAATATTATGCAGCCATCAAAAAAATGAAATCTTGTCATTTGCAACATGTGGATGGAACTAGAGGGGATTATGCTAAGCGAAATAAGTCAATCAGAGAAAGATAATTATCCTATGATCTCAGTGATAAGTGGAATTTGAGAAACAAGACAGAGGACCATAGGGGAAGGGAGGGAAAAATGAAACAAGACGAAACCAGAGAGGGAGACAAACCATAAGAGACTCTTAATCTCAGGAAACAAACTGAGGGTTGCTGGAGTGGAGGGGGGTGGGAGGGATGGGGTGGCTGGGTGATGGACACTGGGGAGGGTATGTGCTATGGTGAGCGCTGTGAATTGTGTAAGACTGATGAATCACAGACCTGTACCTCTGAAACAAATAACACATTATATGTTAATAAAAAAAAAAGAATGCCATTATTGTATATAGAAATTTTTTTACTGATAACTAAGTAAGAGAAAGAGATTGTAGTAGAGTACAGGAAAAAAGAGCATATGTATCTTGAGAAAAGCAACGATTCGTGGTCCTTACTTTGGTTCGAGATCGGCTACACACCTAACTCAGCTCTACCAAAAGACATGCTGCTTTGGGCATAGCTGCTTAATACTGTGCTGCCCGTGGTCTTTCTATTTAGGCCCAGGTGACATTTACATTCAGTCATGTGTGCTGAGAGAAAATCAAGCTGTATGGCCCTTGATGGAAATTAGAGAGGTAAGGGGAACACTGTTCCCTGGGTCTCAGAGTTCTGATTGTCAGTCATCAAAATTCATGTTGAGTGGTAGAAGTCCAGGAGTCCAGGAACCTCAGTTCTAGACATGTGTCTGCTACTATTGGGGTGTGGCTTTTTTGGCATGCCACCTAACCACTCAGAGTTGGATTAAATAATAATCATGATCCCTTCAACTTCTACATTTTAGAATTCTTGCAAGAAACCGTGAATATCTTTTGTAGATAAATCATTTTTAAGTCTCTCACTGAATGAGTGTCAATACTTAGACATTTTGGAATGCATATGTTCTGAGGGCAGCTGAAATCAGGGTGATTACCCCAGACTCCATATTAGGAATATGTGAATTGTTAAAATAAGTGACTGATGGGCAATGAATCCAGGGCCCATTTTGTTAGAGAGAAGGAAGAAAATACAGCTCCACAGAACTCTTGGAATAATCCTGATTCCTTAATCTCCTTGTCCCGGTGTTGATTTGAAAAGATAACCAGAATGCAGAACACAGAATATCAATATGTTATGGGGAGGGGAGAAAATAGAGGTGAAGAATGGGTATTTATGTTGGGTCAAATTGCAGTGCTCTACAAATGATTTAGACCTATTCTGTCTAATAATGTGGGCACTAGCCATGTGACTATTGAGCATTTGAAATGAAGCCAGTATAAATTGAAATGAGCTTTAAGTGTGAACTGTACACTGATGCTTGAACACTTACTATTAAAAAAAAGATCAATGTAAAATATCCAGATGAT
This sequence comes from Phoca vitulina, assembly GCF_004348235.1. Classification (NCBI taxonomy): domain Eukaryota; kingdom Metazoa; phylum Chordata; class Mammalia; order Carnivora; family Phocidae; genus Phoca; species Phoca vitulina. The sequence goes on from NW_022589709.1 coordinate 46,120,758, forward strand.
TTTTATATTAATTACATGTTGAAATGATTATATTTTGGATAAAATATATTAATTCTACTTCTTTCTTTTTCCTTTCTAAAATGTGCCTATTAGAAAATTTAAGATTGCATATGTGGTTCACATTGTATTTCTGCTGGACATTGTTGGTTCAGACATTTTGCTGACCTTTTATGAACCCTGAAAGATTTATGTTCCTCACTGCATAGCCAAGAACCCAAGACTAAGATTGTAGGGTAGAGCTGGAAGTAGAGGAAACAGGGAGGCAGAATGGATGGAAAAAAATTAGCATTGTGCCCAGAGCTACAGGTTTGTCATTTTTTGTTGTTCCCCAAACATCTCCTCTCTCTTACTAGGTTTACTTTTTTTTTTTTTTTTTTTGAACTAAAGATACTTTGATTTATAGACATAAGTATGTCTTCATCTCCTCCTCTTCTACATTTCCAGAGCAGGGAAACTAGCAAATCATGGAAAACCCACAGGGACCACCAGCACAAAGTGAGCTTCCAAAACTGACATGCCCTGATGACCATAGCAGACACTGGGAGTTACCTAACAATGTCCATACCCCCTTTCAACAGTACCCATTTTGGTCGGGTATTTAACCTACTGGATTATTTACTTTTTATTATTCATTTGTCTAAGATATCTATTCACAGAAGAGAAAATCTGAATGATTAATAAGTGTATGACAAGATGCTTAATACCAGAAATAGTAAGAGATATTTGAATTAAACAAAAAATGAGATGCATTTCAAATTCATCACATTAAAATTATTTAAATCTGATAGCAGTAAATGTGAGCAAAGATGTAGAGCCATAGATGATGTCATAAACTGCTGGTGGGAGCATGCATTGGTACAACGTGGTAGGATAATTTAACAATATATAGTGTAGTGGACACTGTGAATACACTTCAACCTAGCAATTGCTCTTCTATTTATCCTGGACATACAGAGAAGGATGTTCATACGGCAGTATTTGCAATAGTCTAATCAATATAAAATGTGGTATATTATATAATGCAACTTGATATAGCAATTAAAATAATGAACTGGAGTCTCATGTGTTAATATTTATTAATCACTTCAATATAGTAGTGATTGAAGAGAACAGTTGGAGACTGACACTTGGATGCAATACCATTTATGTAAAGTCTGAAGATATACAAAACAATGTATTATTTACTGATACATGTCTAGTATGTATCTGATAATATATGATAAAACAAATTCAGAATAATTCTTACCTCTAGAGAGAGAGAGGGATCAGGGAAAAATACACAGAACCTTCAATTTATATGTAGTTTTACTTCCTTTAAAGTGGAGAGCAAATGTGATAAAATGGGCTAAGTAGAGACAAGCTATTCCTAACCTCTGTTTGGCTAAATCAAAAGTAATCACCAATTTCTCAGTCATGCATTCATGCAATCATACATTCCTTTATTCATGTAACAAGTAAATCATGTTTGAGTACCTACTCTGTGCTAAGTGCTGGGGATGTAAAGAAGGAGAAGAGCACTGGTGAGGGATTAAGAGCAGCAGTGGGGGCATAAAGCACAGGCAGTTGGTCCTGCGTGGTGCAGTGGTGGGGAGGAGTTCAGGGAAGCCCTCCTAAAGAATCAGTCCCCAGAGCTGAGCTTCAGTAAATAAGAAAGAGTTAGGGAAGAAAGGGAATAGAAGCAGTGAGCCTGGGCACTTGGGGAAAAGAAATCCCAGCATGAGCAGAGACCCAGAGATAACAGCAGCACTGTTTCTGGGCAGAGACTCCATCCAGTTTGGTATTGCTTCGACAGGAGAGATCAGACTGGAAATGGAGGGAGGTGAGCAATGAGGCTGTAAGTGGGAGAACTGCAGTGGCTGATGGGCCACGTAAAGATTCTGTTCTTCATTCAGGTCAGTGACGTGTTTCATCAGGGAGGGTGCACGATCAGACTGTCCTGTCTGTGACAGAACAGAATGGACTGGAAAGGGAGGGCAAGCCAAGGCAACCAAGCAAGCTTAGAAGTCATCAGTTTTGGATGACAACCTGAACTGCAGCGCTGGCACTGTAGGGGGATAAAAGGGCATATGGGCTCAGAGAATAGTTTAGATGAATCACTATTTGGAGATGAATGGATGTTAGCGGATGATGACAAAGTGAGAGGAGTCAGGATGACTCCTAAGTTCCTCAAAATCAATCTCTGTCTTTGCAGAGATAGCACTTAAGGAACCCAAATGTAATCATGTATGGAACTAATCTGGCCTCAGAATCAAGTGAAGCAGCCTCTTTACCATACCCCTACCCTTACACAAAGGCGATGCATTATGAAGGGCCATCAATATCCCTGGAATCTGTTACTTCTGCCTCAATCCCTTTTTAAAACATGAAGGTAAATGTAAAACCATACAGTCATGCTAAGCCTTCCTTACTACAGACCAGTGATGGGCTTTACAGGATTTTCTGAATATATCTGATGTCGTGGAAGGGGAAAGAAACCCAAGACATGGGGTGAGTGAAGACCATTAAATATAAATGGCAGAGAAGTTTAGCTCAAAGTGTCCTTAGCAAACTCTACTTGACAGTCTTCCCAGTTCTCTTCGGGAAAATGAAAGAGTGACAAATAATTTTAGAAGGGACATGATAAAATCCTCATACTAAGATATTACATAAATCAGATATATGCATTTCCAACATGCATGTTTATTTGCTTGATTGGTTCCTCACAAAAAAAGGAAGGGGGAAATATTAAACTTGGAAAATATTTAAATGCAATATCCAAAATCAAATGTGAACACTTGGCAACTGCTCTCCTTTGGAGATTTTTCAGTTTATTTATCTAAGATTTGAATGTAAGGTTTCATCAGTCGCTGAGTTGTGACTTGTTAAAGGCTTTTACCTTTAGAATCTGTGCTCCATAAAACCCTCCAACCACTCTCTACCAGAGACATAATATTATACAGAGCAGCCTTGTGTTGATTTTTTTCCAACCATCATACACTTTGGGCCAAGAACCACACACTAGGAAAAGCAAACCTCCCCAGTGCATCACCTATTATTTTTTAATGTTCCACATTATATGAAAGAGAAAAATGTCTTCATTGTGACTGAATGCATATAGGAACAAAATACGAAGCCTTCTGAAAGGACAAACTTCAAGTGAATTCTAGCAGGACTAGGAGGAGCCTTAAAGAAGAGACTGAAGCCAGCCCCCCCAGCTCTCCTTAGCCTTGATTTCTCTTTCCTGTTCCTTCACAGTAAGAGCGATGACTATGGCCTCTTCTGGCTTGAGAATTGAAATTGGAACTGTTTTGTCTACAGTGGAGGGAACTGTGGATATGTGGACCCATCTGTTAGAGAGAAAATGCTCTTTAAAATGTGAAGGTTTTATAAGCTAAAATGATAAGGAGACCCCAATCAAAAGCAACTGATGAATCTCCAAGAGTCAAAAGAGCAAGAAGTGCTTGAGTAGTGGGTGTTTACAGTTGCTCCCCTAAGAACTATCAGTTTGCACATCTGGGATAAAACTTGGACCAAACCATGCACAGTACGTGTCTACAGCATTCAAACCACCCAAGGCACTTTTCACTGCCCAGCATATTCTGCCACCCAATAAAATTAAGCACTTGGAAGTTATATATTTGTTTTGCCACTTCTCAGTTTACCTACTCCTGATTTGTGATAACCCACTAAAATAATGGGGATAATGATGAAACGTTCGGAGAACTGAAGTTTTCCCTCCTGTCTCTGGGTAATTTTTCATGAGCCTCTGTGTTTCAGTATCTTTGTGTTTCTTAAATCCATTACAATTAAGCTGCATCTCACCATGGCACCTGGGCCAACACTAGCATTGGGTTTGCTTCTCCCCACTTCTGTCTGGGAGCAGGGACCAATAGCAGAGGGCAGTTTGTCCACCAGGGACCTGGTGGAGCTCTTGACTGGCACACTGCTGCTCTGGGCTTCCTGCAGATGGCATCGTCCAAATGCCTGGACAAAGGCCCCCGGACAAAGGGTCAGAAATCTCTGTGCAGAGAAAGCAGTCAGTGGAGAAATGAGACTGGCCTAGAGCCTCATATCTCTTAGCAAACAAACACACAAGAAATAGGAACTTACAAATTCCTCTCCATCCTCCTTATCTGTGCTACCTCATCTGCAGAGACAATGTTTTAGTTCCATACTTAAAAGGTTAGACATGGGTGTGAGAAAAGGCAGAAGCAAGATGAGTATTATATTTATAAGGAAAATAAGTCTTTGCTTCATCCTGCAATTAGGAGACCCTGAGCAACTATTTCAGGCTTAGACAATACAGTGAATGGCTCAGGGACCACCACGCACGGTCATGGCACAACGTGTCACCGACTTGTCAAGTGCCCCTGACTTTCCCTGGGCATCTATGCAACCCTCGGGGCTCCACGCCAGCCTGCTGCAGAATTCATATTTACACCCTGTATCACTGGAGCAGGCCAGAAATAGGTGTTTTGCACCTGACTCTTCCTTGTTGGTGCCTCCCTGGCAAATGTCACTCATTTTCTCATCTCTCTCAGGTCCCTGCTGTCTAACCAAGTGGACAAGCTGATCAGCCCCTTAGTTCAAAGCTGACAATAGCTTAAAATGTTAATCTTGTTCAGACACTGGAACTGGAAAACCTGTCTTCATTACCCTTCTCAAAGAAAGGGACCCCTGGTGGATGTTGAGAGTGGGGGTGGGGGGAGGGGGCAGGACATCAGCATAAGACTGGTTCTGATAGGTATATCTAGAGTGTCCTAAACTAGCTGAATCAAGAGAGGTCAGAGTTCATTTGAAGCAAGAGTTAGAATGGGGGAATAGACCATTAATCTGTCACCTTCACGGAATGATCTCTCTTCCTTACAGTTTGTGTCATCCAGCTATTCCACTCATCTTGTGGCTGTCATCTACACAGTTCCCAGGTTCACATCCCCAGTCATGGAATAGACTGTCCCCAGGTCATTCTCTTCTCCACTGCAAGTCCTGATGTCACCCTGGACAGCTTCCACAATCATATATGGAATCCATGAACCCACCCACAGAGCTTCTCACTTTCTCAAACCAACAATCTTCACCTCTGCTCCACCCCAGCTTCCCATTCTTACGAACACCTCCCAGGCTCCCTCATCACTCAGGATTCCTCCATCTAGAAATACATGAGCACACCTGAGGCCCCAGCAATCTCACCCACCTGATTCCCATGCAACTGCTCTTCCATCTGAGGCCTTCAAAGCCTCCTCCTCTCCCTTCTCCTTGACCACACCCTCCTCACAGCTTTGTCTCCTTCTCTACTCTCAGAGACCTTCTAACATCACTTCAACCAGAATTCTCGGGGTCCTTCTGCCACCCTGCCCTCTGCTTGGGCTCAATCTCATTATTGACCTTTTCATTTCTATACACAGAATGCTAAGTATTATTGTATAAATACACACACACACACTCACAAACACACGCGTGTACAGACTGAGTCCATGAGAAATGTATCATCTGAATTAACTTGAGTCCAGTCCCTGGCCATCATCTCTTGGCCATCTGTGTTCTTTGTTCCATTTCTTCTCAGCTTTCTCAATACCAGGACTTCGCCCTCCCCTATCATTTTGTCCTTTCCCTCTTCACTGTTTTCTTCCCCAGAGCCTGTAAGCAGACTCTCCACTACATTATAGATTTTTAAAATGCTCTCCCTACTCTATGTCAACTTCTAGTTATTTCCCTCCTCTCTGTCCTACCTTTTATATAAGGCAAGCTCCTCAAAAGAATAATCTAATAGACCAACTTACTCACCAGCCAGTCACCCTTCAAGCCGCTGCCATCTGGCTTGTCCACATGACACCACTGAAAGAGTTCTGAAAAAAAGAAATACAACTTTCAAATTTCACCTTGCAGCATTTGATAACATCAATTTTTCCTTCTTCTTAGACTCTCTTGTCCACTAATGTCTCTGGCCTCCTTCTCCCAGTGTTCTTTACCAGGTCCTCTTTTGCTGTCCAATAGTTAAATAATGCTATTTGTAAGGAAATAGCAAGGATCCAAATCCAACACTTCTTAGCTGTCTGACCTTGAAAGGGTTTCCTAAACCACCCCAAGCTTTGATTTGCTCAGCTGCAAAATGAGAATAATAATAGCACCCACCTCCAAGGGTTATTGTAAAGGTTAAGTGAATTCACACATGGAATGTGCTTACAATAGTTTCTGGCAAATAGCAAACACTCAATAAATATTAGCTGTGGTTGTTGTTGTTGTTATTATTATTGGCACTCTTCCCACCCCATAGCTCATATAGGAAGGTCTCACTTCCATTGCTCCTACAAATTTCGTATCTGACGATTCCTCTCAAGCTCGTTATGTTAAATACTAAACTTGTTTCATTTCCTCCTAAAAATTTTCTCCTCCTCTACTAGTGGGAATCTCAATGAATCACACCATTATCATTTATTCATTCTTTTAACAAATATTTATTAGGTGTGTGCTTCATACCAGGCACTATTCTCTTCCCTGGGGATAGAGATGAAAGTGAAGTCCCTGCCCTCAGAGGTAATAAATGAGTGAACACACAAATGTTCTCTCACAGAGTAAGGAGGTCTATGAAGAAAATACAGCAAGATAAGGGACAGAAAGTAACTTGGCAAAGGTGAAGACATTTTTTTAGAAAGGATGGCCAAGGGTGTCCTCCTAGAAGAAATGACATTTGATCGGAGAGGTGCCCAAGCCAGGACGTCAATGGGTAAGTAAGTTCTGACATTCTCATCTTCTAAACTCTCAGGTCAGCTCTCCACTTTCTTTCCCTCTTGCTGATGTTTCAGGCCTCCATTTCTCTCATGTCAGTTATTTCCAGAATTCCAAGATTCTAGAATGTCAGGGTTTGCACAATGAAACCATGATTCTTTCCTTAGGTGATATATATTAGCATGTTCAAAGTGTGTTTCATGGAAAATTCCCCTGGGATCTGTAGTCAGATAACTTTGAGAAACACTGGGTTAAAGTTATTTAGATTTCTTTACAGCAGGACTATCAGAGCATTTAATAAGCTAAGACACATTATGAATTTCTGAGATGGGATAATAGTGACATAATAGAAATCACTATTTCCAAAATGTATCAGACCACAGAACGCTTTTTTTTTTAGTTTAATATTTTTTTTATCATGTTACGTTAATCACCATACATTACATCATTAGTTTTTGAACGCTTTTTTAAGATGCATCTCATAGCACTAGTGGTCCATAGGACAAGCTTTGGAAAATGCTTACCTAAATGTATATTAAGCATCTACTTTACTAATGTAGACCAGCCTTTAAGAAAAATCCATATCATTCTCCTATTAAACTCTTATTACCTTATCAATATTTTTGCTGAAAATGCACAACCTAGTTAATTTGATTTCTTCCTGAAGACTATAAATCCATATCCCAGAGGGCTGACAATAACAGGTTCCCCATATCTGTCTCTTATCAAACATGGCCTTTAAAGGTGCTAACCCTTTTCTAATCCAGTTCTCTCTGGAAATAATCACATCATTAGAGAGTTAACAATGCTGTCTATTCTTAATAGACACACTTCTCAGACACAATTTGTGAAAAATTTCAGTCAAATCCTCAGAATTTAAATAGTTAAGATACTGATAATAGCTAATATCTATTGGACATTTTATTACTTTATCAAATTATCATAGCAACCCTATAAAATACAGTATTATTGCTCCCATTTTATAGGTCAGCAAACTGAGAGGGGTAGGAAGTGACAGAGCTGGGGTTTGAATCTGGTTCCAGAGACTGTGCCCTTTGCACTGTACTGTCTTGTGAAGGGAAAGCTAATGAGAATTGTAGGAATACATCTAAATGCAGACAGCTATTGGCACAGTCTGTTTCCTGAATCTCTGCCATGTAGGTGTTGATTGAGGCCAATGAACAGTCTCTGATATACTGGTACTAAGGGTTTTCTCATGCCCCAGGAAGAAGCTGAGCAAAGCTTATTAACATAATGTTGGGAGGCCTAGTTCAACTGCATGTTCTCATCCAACACTCTCAACTGCCTCATCCCATGTTTAGAGTTTGGCTGGACTCAGAGCACACTGAGCCAAGCTTTCTTCTCTTTAATTGCTAAACCCATGTTTATTTGAAAGCAGACTTAATCCATGTATTTCTGATTACCCATCAGAACTCATCAAAATGAGGTCCTGAAAAAAGCCTGTTTGATGTTCAAAAAATAATCTGAAGGCATTGCTCTTGTGAACAGGAAGCTGGACTTTGCCAAAAGTGAACTGCCCTAAATTCTGAAAGACCAGTTTGGTCTGATGTTTTATGAGATATTTAAACCTCTTCATTGTAGACTTGGCCTAAACTTCATCCCTCTCTCTTTTTTCTTACCCACAATCCCTGCTTTTAGTTATTTAGCGTGTGATGGTGATTTCTGTCATCAGGGATGAGAACACCGCTAAAAATATACTGTGTAACTAGTAGCAATAAAAACATGTTATTTCCTTCATATGCCAATCCATGGTTTCCACTTTCATGGTAGATAATTGTTCTTTGAAGTCCCTTTTACTTCTCTTGCTTAATATTATTTTTTCATCCTGGTTAAAACTATCAACTAGTTAATCGACAAATAGAATATAATAAAGTATTAGACTTGTAGAATATTTTTAGAAGTAAAGAAAAACCCACTAACTTCAATTAAGGTTTCAACTCACATACACATATACATTATACATGTATGTTTACTTCTGGACTTCAGTATTTTTTTTCCATATTAAAAAATTAACATGACCTCACTCTTTGAGATCCAACTTTAAAATTCTCTGATTCAGTCAAAAATTTTACAAGATATTACTATAAAGTGATGAGATACAAACCACATCTGAAAACTGCTCTCATATAAAACATTGCAAAAATCTTCTAGAGATACTATGTACAGAATGGATTCAGCACATTTACATGATAGGTTTGGGAATAAGAAGTTTTGTGTAAATCTCTTACAAGGTTTACAGCATCCAAATACACAGTGTAAATTTCTGTTTATTCTTTCTTCATTAAGAAATTTACATCAAATGCTCTTGAGTACAGTATTGCATTTGTTCCTTTAGCCAGTAGGACCTGTTTGGTGGTTTAATTTAATTTAAGGAACATGAGAGTAGAGAGAAGATAGTGCAGGTGTATTCATTTACTTCCTTCACAGAATAAATGTTTCTTTTAGTTCAGTCATCTGTTCCATGGCATGGGAAGGAACTTAATTCTCTCTCACATCTGGATATCTTTATCCTGATGAAAACTGCAATTAACGTCCTAACCCAAACTCCCATTTTCACAGAGACCCAGTGTGCCTATGTGCTTCTTGGTGGTGCCCATCGCTTTGCAGTCCCTGGTGAAGGAGGAGGCCAGAGCTCAGAGGAGGCCAGAGCTCAGAGGCCAGAGCTCAGGAAAGGAATTCACCCAGTGGATGTTCTCATTCAGTGATACCCTTCGTGCCCTGGTGCCTCACTTGTCCCTAAGTCATGAGGACACAGGTCTGGTGCGGCAAGGATGATAAGACTTAGGCAGGACTTTTCTTGTCCAGGCCTCCTTTATCATCAGGGAAACGTGGTTCCCAAGTCTTACAGAACACTTATGGGAGCATAAGGTGAAGTCGGGGAGGTGAGCGGGGCTCACAAGTGCCCAGACAGAAGCACCTGGGGAATGGGAATGGAAAGGACAAGCAGGGCCAATCCAAATGTCTGCAATCAAAACCAAAAGCCCCTACGCGTTGAGCTGTGGTCCCCATTGACATATAGCAGGGCTCTGACTGAGTCAAAAAAACAAGGCACGTGCAACCCTCTCCAGGCCTTTTTTTTTTTTTTTTTTTTTTTTTTTGTCAAACAGTAGGCAAAAAACTAACCAATAAGGTCATTAGTTTTCTTTTTTTTTTAAACATAGCTTTTTTTTTTTCAGTTATGAAAGTAGCATGCTTGTTATAGAAAAGCCTGTACATACAGAAAGATGTAAAGAATGAATTAAAAATAACTCCTAATCCCACCAAAAGGCAGAGACAAACCTTATAATATTTTGGAGTATTTTTCTCCACCATTTCTTCTCTGTGCATTTATTTCACCAAATTGGGATTATGCTCTATACACAGTTTGGGAACCTGCTTTTTCACTTACGGTAATACGAGCATTTCCCCCAGATCATTAAATGGTCTTCAAAACACGATTTGGGATGGCGGCATAGCCATTTTCTCTAATGGACCAATGTTGAAATGTTTTTGGCTAGACAAGATCATAGCCCTTTTCTAATAAGCACAAATAGTTCTTAGATTTTGTTTTATGTATCACACTTCCCATTTTCCATCAGGATTTTTCATGGGTTGGGGTGTTAGTCCAAGGACTGATTCAGCTGGTTCCTGAAGGACTAAGAGAAGCAGATGTGTAGGCTTTTGGAGATTATAGATCTGGGCTCACCAAATGTGGAATCCACTCGCAAGTCATTGTCTCTGAAGGTAAGAAGTAGTAAATGCTGGGGCGCCTGAGTGGCTCAGTCGTTAGGCATCTGCCTTCAGCTTGGGTCATGATCCCAGGGTCCGGGGATTGAGCCCCGCATCAGGCTCCCTGCTCAGCGGGAATCCTGCTTCTCCCTCTCCCATTCCCCCTGCTTGTGTTCCCTCTCTCACTGTGTCTCTCTCTGTCAAATAAATAAAATCTTTAAAAAAAAAAAAAAGTAGTAAATGCTATACCTTGCCATTTCTCCTTCCCTAACATGTTTCTGAATTGTGCTTTCTTTCAGGTTGTTGGTAATAATGGCATGTAATGGCAAATAGAAACAATAAATAAGAGAGCAATCAGAGAATTTATAAGAACTGAACACTGCTATGTAGAAATGACGACAGACTTCAATTACACTGATTAATAAATATGCACCATATGAAGATTAAACAGAATTTCTGTACCAGAAACATGAAAGAGACAAGAGGAAGAATGTAAGATAAGACATTATGGGGAGATGAAGAGAAGAGAAAAAAATAATAAGGATCATATTGGCCAAATTAAACTCAATGTATGTAATCATGAATGGGAAAACTATATATTAAAAAAAAAATCCAGGGCAGAAACACATTGACAACAATACGATAATAGTGGGGGACTTTAACACCCCCCTCACTGAAATGGACAGATCATCTAAGCAAAAGATCAACAAGGAAATAAAGACTTTAAATGACACACTGGACCAAATGGACTTCACAGATATATTCAGAACATCCCATCCCAAAGCAACGGAATACACATTCTTCTTTAGTGCCCATGGAACATTCTCCAGAATAGATCACATCTTAGGTCACAAATCAGGTCTCAACCAGTACCAAAAGATTGGGATCACTCCCTGCCTATTTTCAGACCACAATGCTTTGAAACTAGAACTCAATCACAAGAGGAAAATCGGAAAGCACTCAAATACATGGAGGCTAAAGAGCATCCTACTAAAGAATGAATGGGTCAACCAGGAAATTAAAGAAGAATTAAAAAAATTCATGGAAACCAATGAAAGTGAAAACACAACTGTTCAAAATCTTTGGGATGCAACAAAGGCAGTCCTAAGAGGAAAGTATATAGCAATACAAGCCTTTCTCAAGAAACGAGAAAGGTCTCAAATACACAACCCAACCCTACACCTAAAGGAGCTAGAGATAAAACAGCAAATAAAGCCTAAACCCAGCAGGAGAAGAGAAATAATAAAGATCAGAGCAGAAATCAATGAAATAGAAACCAAAAGGACAGGAGAACAGATCAACAAAACTAGGAGCTGGTTCTTTGAAAGAATTAACAAGATTGATAAAGCCCTGGCCAGACTTATCAAAAAGAAAAGAGAAATGACCCAAATCAAAAAAATCATGAATGAAAGAGGAGAGATCACAACCAACACCAAAGAAATACAAACAATTATACGAACATATTATGAGCAACTATATGCCAGCAAATTAGACAACCTGGAAGAAATGGATGCATTCCTAGAGAAGTATCAACTACCAAAACTGAACCAGGAAGAAATAGAAAACCTGAACAGACCTATAACCACTAAGGAAATTGAAGCAGTCATCAAAAATCTCCCAACAAACAAGAGCCCAGGGCCAGATGGCTTCCCAGGGGAACTCTACCAAACATTTGAAGAAGAATTAATACCTATTCTTCTGAAACTGTTCCAAAAAATAGAAATGGAAGGAAAACTTCCAAACTCATTTTATGAGGCCACCATTACCTTGATCCCAAAACCAGACAAAGACCCCATCAAAAAGGAGAATAACAGACCAATATCCTTGATGAACATGGATGCAAAAATTCTCACCAAAATACTCGCCAATAGGATCCAACAGTACATTAAAAGGATTATTCACCACGACCAAGTGGGATTTATCCCTGGGCTGCAAGGTTGGTTCAACATCTGCAAATCAATCAATGTGATACAATACATTAACAAAAGAAAGAACAAGAATCATATGATCCTCTCAATAGATGCAGAAAAAGCATTTGACAAAGTACAGCATCCTTTCTTGATTAAAACTCTTCAGAGTATAGGGAAAGAGGGTACATACCTCAATATCATAAAAGCCATCTATGAAAAACCCACAGCAAATATCATTCTCAATGGGGAAAAACTGAGAGCTTTCCCCCTAAGGTCAGGAACACGGCAGGGATGTCCACTATCGCCACTGCTATTCAACATAGTATTAGAAGTCCTAGCCACAGCAATTAGACAACAAAAAGAAATAAAAGGCACCTGAATTGGCAAAGAAGAAGTCAAACTCTCACTCTTTGCAGATGATATGATACTTTATGTGGAAAACCCAAAAGACTCCACCCCAAAACTGCTAGAACTCATACAGGAATTCAGTAAAGTGGCAGGTTATAAAATCAATGCACAGAAATCAGTGGCATTCCTATACACCAAAAACAAGACAGAAGAAAGAGAAATTAAGGAGTCAATCCCATTTACAATTGCACCCAAACCATAAGATACCTAGGAATAAATCTAACCAAAGAGGCAAAGGATCTGTACTCAGAAAACTATAAAATACTCATGAAAGAAATTGAGGAAGACACAAAGAAATGGAAAAATGTTCCATGCTCATGGATTGGAAGAACAAATATTGTGAAGATGTCAATGCTACCTAGAGCAATCTACACATTCAATGCAATCCCCATCAAAATAACATCCACTTTTTTCAAAGAAATGGAACAAATAATCCTAAAATTTGTATGGAACCAGAAAAGACCCCGAATAGCCAGAGGAGTGTTGAAAAAGAAAAGTAAAGCTGGCGGCATCACAATTTCGGACTTCCAGCTCTATTACAAAGCTGTAATCACCAAGACAGTATGGTACTGGCACAAAAACAGACACAAAGATCAATGGAACAGAATAGAGAGCCCAGAAATGGACCCTCCACTCTATGGTCAACTAATCATTGACAAAGCAGGAAAGAATGTCCAACGGAAAAAAGACAATCTCTTCAACAAATGGTGTTGGGAAAATTGGACAGCCACATGCAGAAGAATGAAACTGGACCATTTCCTTATACCCCACACAAAAATAGACTCCAAATGGATGAAAGACCTAAATGTGAGACAGGAGTCCATCAAAATCCTAGAGGAGAATACAGGCAGCAACCTCTTCGACCTCAGCTGCAGCACCTTCTTCCTAGAAACATCGCCAAAGACAAGGGAAGCAAGGGCAAAAATGAACTATGGGGACTTCATCAAGATAAAAAGCTTTTGCACAACAAAGGAAACTGTCAACAAAAGCAAAAGACAACTGACAGAATAGGAGAAGATATCTGCAAATGACATATCAGATAAAGGGCTAGTATCCAAAATCTATAAAGAACTTATCAAACTCAACACCCAAAGAACAAAGAATCCAATCAAGAAATGGGCAATAGACATGAACAGACATTTCTCCAAAGAAGACATCCAAATGGCCAACAGACACATGAAAAAGTGCTCAACATCGCTCGGCATCAGGGAAATCCAAATCAAAACCTCAATGAGATACCACCTCACACCAGTCAGCATGGCTCAAATTAACAAGCCAGGAAACAACAGATGTTGGCGGGGATGCGGAGAAAGGGGAACCCTCCTACACTGTTGGTGGGAATGCAAGCTGGTGCAACCACTCTGGAAAACAGTATGGAGGTTCCTCAAAAAGTTGAAAATAGAGCTACCCTACGACCCAGCAATTGCACTACTGGGTATTTACCCCAAAGATACAAATGTAGGGATCCGAAGGGGTACGTGCACCCTGATGTTTATAGCAGCAATGTCCACAATAGCCAAACTGTGGAAAGAGCCAAGATGTCCATCGACAGATGAATGGATAAAGAAGATTTGGTATATATATATATATATATATATATATATATATATATATATATATGCAATGGAATATTATGCAGCCATCAAAAGGAATGAGATCTTGCCATTTGCAACGACGTGGATGGAACTGGAGGGTGTTATGCTGAGCAAAATAAGTCAATCAGAGAAAGACATGTATTATATGACCTCACTGATATGAGGAATTCTTAATCTCAGGAAACAAACAGGGTTGCTGGAGTGGTGGAGGGTGGAAGGGATGGGGGCGCTGGGTGATAGACATTGGGGAGGGTATGTGCTATGGTGAGTGCTGTGAATTGTGCAAGACTGTTGAATCACAGATCTGTACCTCTGAAGCAAATAATGTAATATATGTTAAGAAAAAAAATAAGAAGAGGAAGATAGCAGGAGGGGAAGTATGAAGGGGGGGAAATCAGAGGGGGAGACAAACCATGAGAGATGATGGACTCTGAAAAACAAACTGAGGGTTCTAGAGGGGAGGGGGGTGGGAGGATGGGTTAACCTGGTGATGGGTATTAAAGAGGGCACGTTCTGCATGGAGCACTGGGTGTTATGCACAAACAATGAATCATGGAACATTACATCAAAAACTAATGATGTAATGTATGGTGATTAACATAACAATAAAAAATTATTTGAATAGAAAAAAAAATCCAGGGCATAATTAACACAACATTGATACAGAAGTTACCTTTTGGGAGGTAGGAACTTGTAATAAAGGAGAGTTCCACAAAGAGCTTTTAAGTGCTGGCAATATTTGATTTCCTGACCTGAGAGGCTTCCTTGGCATGGTAATTAATCTGTAAAGGAACTTATGTTTATGCACCTTTCTGTATGATATTTATGAGACAAAAATCTAACCAATTTCCAGAGACACTTGGAGGAGTATGGAATTTGTGTTTGGGCTGGAGAAGAATAATTGTTCAACAGGGGGAGTATACAGAAGAGAAACAGCCTTTTGTTTAAAAGGGAAAAAATGGACAAAGAATTCACATGTGGGAATTGAGGCTGGGACAGGCAGAAAGATGATCCGAGTTTACAGTCAGTTACTTAGATAACAAAGTTGTACAAAATTCTTAAGGTTGAGTAAATTAAACTCCTGGCAAAGGTCTTTAAGGATAACACAAGATGTACATACAGCATAATGGCTGTAATTAATAAGATTGTATTATATACCTGAAATTTGCTAAGAGAATATCAATCTCAAGTGTTCTCACCACACACACACACACACACACACAAAGGGAACTATGTGATGTGAAGGATGTGTTAATTAACCTGATTGTGGTAAATATTTCACAATGCATACATATATCAAATCACCATGTTGTGCATGGTGTACAAACATTGGTCAATTTTATCTCAATAAAGCTGGGAAAAGAAAGGCATACAAGAAATGAGAAAGGGAGGGGACAATGAAGTAAGAACTACAGGTAACATGTATGTGCATGTGTGTGTGCATATAAATATATTTAAAGTCAGCAGCTATTACTATTGCTCAATCAAATCATTAATCATAATCAGAAGCCTGAGAAGAAGAAAATCTGGTTTGCAGTTCTACCAAATTGCCATGTAATATTTTGACAGTAATTTGATTTTAAAAATGAAAGGGCAGTATGATATAGTCGTTAAGCTTTTGCCATTGCAGACGTATTTCTGAGATCAAATTCTACTTTTGCGCTCATGGGTTTGTGTGACTCTGGGCAGGATTCTCAACCTGTTTGTGCCTCAATCTTCTCGGCATGAAGTGGGGATTATAGTCCCTACCTCACAGGACTGTCAAGAGGATTAAATTAAATAATCCATGTTATTTGCTCAGCACAGTGTCCATAAATGTTGGCTATTATTGTTATACTTGTTAATCATAAGTTTTGTGAGTCTTAGCTCTGAAGGAAAAACAATGGACTCAACAATGACTAGGGCTCCCTCCTCTTAAAAAAATGACAGGATTCCATCCCTATGGCTGTGGCTTTGATGTGTTAAACTTCGCTGGAATGTCAGAGAGCCAACAGTGATCAGTAAAGTTGTGCCCATGTGCAAGAAGTTCAGGAAATATGAGGTGAAAAGGACTCTCATTATTCTGAGTCCATGATGGCATATCCACCAAGAAGAACCAGAAAGGGTGAGCGAGTTGATATCCTTCTCCTGCTGACACCTCCAACAACTCCAACAAACTGACTCAACCCATCTTTCAAAAAAACCTGAGATAATGGAATGCTTGATGTGCCCTTCCCACAAAGGGTCTGCCAAGTAATTCTTTACAAATATATCATTCAAGAAAAAGAAAGCATATATATTTTAATCTGTTTTAGTTTAATGAAAAGTGCTGTTTTGAGTATTGACTTTGCTTACATTTGGTGATGACTCACCTTAATCCCACTGTATTGAGATATCCCAGCCCCTTCCAGCCACTGACTTCCCACAATACCCTGTAGTCATTGCCATGATACTCTTGAAGGGTGGGTCAAAAACTAAATTGGAGATATTTTTCTGTTCCCTACTCTCTGAAAATACCTTTGAATATTTTTGCGACAGTTATGAGTGTCTTAATCATCTTAATCATCCAAAGCTAGACTATATTCGAACAGCTTGCCATCTACCTTTTAGGGTAGAACAGGAAGGAAAGTGTTTATATCTTTTACTTAGTCACTCTGAAGTCACCTACCTCCAACCCATCCCCTCCAGCCCACAACACTCAGAAAGCCTCCTACCATATGCTTTTGTCTGCATTTCTTTACAGCCCAAATTAGATCTGTGAGGAGCATTAACTGATTTTGGGTGTATGCCCAATAGACCACATGTAATACAGAACTATTTTCTAAAAAAATTATCACGTATATCTGATTTTTTGGAAGGCCAGAAAAGTGAATGTGTCAGATTTTGTGAATACTTTTTATATTCTTTTGTTACCCTCATAACTAGTGAGATGGAAAAGAAACAGTGGTAAAGATATTCCACAAAACATAATAAAGTACATTTTCATGAGTATTTAAGTGTCTTCTTACTTTTCTAGAGTATATTACAAAATTTTCTTCAATAAGACAGAGAATTTTTTAAATGGTAAAAAATAATTTCTTTTAAGATTTTATTTATTTATTTGACAGAGAGAGAGAGAGAGCACCAGTAGGCAGAGCAGCAGGCAGAGGGAGAGGGAGAAGGGAGCCCGATGCAGGGCTCAATCCCAGGACCCTGGGATCACGACCCGAGCTGAAGGCAGACGCTTAACCGACTGAGCCACCCAGACACACCCAAAAATAACTTTTTAAATGAAGACCATTTCTACTAAATTACTATTCTTCCAGGTAACTTTAAATTGAATCTTGATCCTTATCCAAAACCAAAAATACTGTAATTTCAGAAATGGAAATGCTCATGAAATACAATATATTCTATGAAAACAATTGCTTCAGTGAAAACATTTGTAGAAGCTAATCCAGGGAGGCATAACTGATATTTTGTGGGTGTTGAATGGAGATTTTGAAGGTTGTTGGGCAAATACCCGTAAAAATTCAAAAGATTCATAGTGAAACCTAACAGGGTGAGATAGAATCATCCAGACAAAGGATAAGTGTCAGGGAAGGACAATGACAGCCCTAAAATAAAATCCCCATGAGAAAAGGTTAACCATGCACCAGTAGGAAGGTCAAAGTGGGATGGAAATCCCACATTTGTGAACTACTGGCCCCTAGAACATGTTCTAATACCGAGGAGGGAGCCAGTTTGTACCCTGACAATGTGGTTGTGTACCCTGAGAAAGAGCTACATCACTGTCCTAGGCCAGTATCATCTCCTCAAACCACTGGCACTGAGGAAAGAATTCACACATCCTCAATGGCCACCACTGGAACAGGAAGCTCATCCCCAGGATCAGTACTGAGGACTTAACAGGAGGCAGTGGTGCTGTTCAGTATTAAAAGTGGTCTTAAGTACATTTTATGGTGACAGATGGTAGCTACACTCATGGTGCACCTAGCATAATGCACAGACTTGTCGAATCACTATGTTGTACACCTGAAACTAATGCGCCATTATATACCACCTATATTTCAAATAAAAAAAGTGGTCTTAGAGGAGAATTCCATGACTATCTGGGTTTCTGGGTCTGACCTGAGATCTTCTGCTTTAATAGCTCCTTCTGAAGCAATTATCTTTAGAGAAAACTGTGAAGTTCCTCAACCTCATAGATTGACTGACTTAACTGAAGTTGGAACTAGTACCAAGGCAAGAAGACTTGAGTTAGTTCCCTGATGGATTTTTGGAGATTCCAGGGCAGGGTTTGACAAAGAGACTTCTGCAAAGCCTGTTCACATGCCCCACTATGGAAAGGGACCACCATGTTACACAACACTAAGAGAATACTTAAAGGGGAACCTGGGTGGCTCAGTCAGTTAAGCGTGTGCCTTCTGCTCAGGTCATGATCTCAGGGTCCTGGGATGAAGCCCCACAGGCTCCCTGCTCAATGGGAAGTCTGCTTCTCCCTCTGCCTCTGCCCCTCCCCGCTGCTCGTTCTCTCTCTCTCTCTCTCAAATAAATAAAATCTTCTTAAAAAATAAAAATAAAAGAATATTTAAAGTAAAAAATATTTGTGAATTTATAATGTTTTGGCATCACACTGGGAGTCATATTAATTGAGACAGTTTTGCTGAAAATAGTTTTTTTTAACTTCCTGCTCTCAAGTCAACATAAACAGTATTCAGATTCTCAGTCCAAATATAAATACCTGGTTTTTTTGAAGTGAAAATTTAATCATAAACTTCTTCTGATTAAAACACTGATCAACCAACAAGATTACATAAACATTTTAAGTTTATTTTATGCTGCTATAGGATAAATATGTTTGAAGTGCAAAAAATTTTTTGGCTAAAATCAGTTTATTAAATCTGTATTAAATATGGTCTTTCTATAACATTGCACCAAAAAATAATAATGTGAAAGGGAACTGTAACTGAACTTTAATCAATCACTGTTACAGTTCATTACTATGTTCTGCTGGCACTAAAATCCCTCTATGCCACTGTACCCCATTTTGTATTTGACTTGTTATGAAAATAAATATGGTTAGATACTAGAATTTCATTTTACTCCAACATTTCACTTGAGTCTTTGAGTGGGCCTTCTAATTTCAAAATTCCAATTATGTTTCCTCCAAAATGAAGATTATCTTCCTCTTTAACTCATGAATTCATTTCTCGTAAGGTTAACCTTGATTTTTAGTTTAAAATAAAATACTCCACCTTCACATATTTTTAAAAAGCCAGGGACTGTCCTTTGATTACTGTCCAACACACATACATTTACATCAAATCCCAGGTAGCGATGATTCATGCATTGGTAAAGTTCTATAGAATGACAGCTAGACAGGATGAGTTTGTGTACTGCATTTAAAGATGCCAAACAGGGAAGAAGGGCTTATTCAGTTCCAGCCCATCAGGTTCATAATAAGCAATTAAATATCTGTAATTAAATCTCCATTTACTCAGCAGACCAGAACAGCACATTCAAATCCAGTCTTCAGGGTAAGTAATAAGCTTTAAAAAACTACATTCATTCATTCTGATCATAAAGAATGTAACAAAAACAATAAAAACTAAATGTGTGTTTAAGAGATCTGGTGGCATTTAAGGTGTAGACAGGCTTAACTGGACTTCAAAATTAATACGCACCTGCAGAAATAAAATAAACAACACTAAAAATTAATATGCATTTATTTCAGTACTGGGTAAGGGTAGCAATTAATACAGGCAAGAAAGGAGTTTAAGAATGAAACACCTGTGGGTATTAAAAATAGTAACCTGCCCCTTTAAAATGATTTCTGGTTGCTATGAACAATATTTAAGACATGTGGAAGAGGGAGATTTATAATATCATAAAAGTGTGACTGCTGGACTCTAATAACATTCTTGGGTCTCAATAATACCCTTCTTCTATATAAGACAAATCGGATTATATAGTTTTCCATCAAAAAAAATAACTATGAAATACAAGTAGTTTCTAATTTGAGTAAAATACTGCAGATATATAAGAGTTACTGAATTAGGGCTTATCGTGCACTTTATGTTTTCAGAGATGTGAGTTAGCAACACAGGGTCCAGAAAAAAATGAAAACATGACTCCCACTTTTCAGAAGTTTACATTTGGAGACCCAAGACATACTCATAAGAAAGAGAGCAATCACAAAGATGTGCACACATATCCATTTACAAGATACTTTCTTCACATTATTTCACCAGTCCCACGATAATTTGATGATACAAGAAAAGAGAAGGGTCATTATTGTTATGTGTGGGCTTTTGAGTTTAAAAAACTCAAGTTCTGTCGTAAAATAATACTATAACTAAAGAATTAAACACTTCATAGGTTCAAGTACTGATAGAAGCAGCTGCCAGCAATATCTTAATTATACCTCTCAACAATCTTAGAAGATAGAAGGATAATTATATGCCCAATTTAGAAATTGGGAAAATAAAGGTTATTAAGCAACTTTCCTGAGGACACACAGTCAATAAGCGACAGAGCCAGGATAGAGGATTTGAACCTCCACCTGCCTGACTCAGAACCCATGGTCTTAACCATTACATTCGCCCACCCTCCTCCATTTACCTAGCTCTTTGAATTTGACTGGTTACTCGACCTCCCCAAGCCTCAGGTTCCCCATGGATAGCATACAGCATCATTCTCTGGGACTACTGTGTGGATTAAATGGCATGACTTTTGATAAATTCTTGCCCCCAGTAAATGCTCCATTAAAGGTGGGATTCTTTATCTCACCTTTCCCTTAGGGTATTTGCCCAAGATCACACAATTAGTGAATGGCCAATCTAGGACCCAGACCCATGTCCTCTGTCTTCCTGCTCTCAGACTACCTTAAATCTCCTTCCAAAATGTCCAGCACTGTGCTCCATCCACAGTAGGCATTTTATTCTATTCGTGTTACTGCAGTTCCATTACCTCTATGTCCAAAGTCCACGTTACGTAATAGATAAGAGCAAGCAGCTGGTGTTGCTCAACATTCCCTCGGCTCTATCTGAAAGGCTGGTTTCTCTCTAAGCTTCAGAACAATCAATGACCATTCCACTTTTTTCATTGTTTTGGGGGGGGAGGGGGGAGATGTGCTAACTAAAATAAAACAAAGTGTTCTACAAACAAAGGAAGTCATGGAGCTTAGTTATATGCACACAGATTTAAAAACCATACTACAAATATATCATTAAAACCATAAGGCAACCAGCTGACAAAGTATTATCACTAAAGGAGCAATAAACTTCAATTGACTTGACTTATTCATTGTGGTTCCCTCTTCTTTGGGTATTACTGATTTAGCATGTTTTATTATTTGCAACAAATTGTTTAAGAAAGTATAATTTAATTGTTAAGCTTGTACAAGAGCACAAAGATAGTCAAAGACAAGCACCATCAGGTAGTAATTTACTGACCAGTGTCATGGGCTAACAGACATTAAGATGCAGTGAGTGATGTTTTGAAATGCATGAGTTGTGTCTTGATGTCTGAAGACCAGATAATTCAGGATATTAATAAATACTTGTAAGAATAATCACTTGTAATCACAATAATCACATGCAATAATGTTAATAACAATAATACTGCAGGGTGACAATTCTTCCAGCTCCAACGGTAATAGAAAGCCATCCTCCTCTGCTGAGGAACAATGGAAATCAGAGGTGAGAACTCACAGTGGATCTTTGAATTATTTATGAGCTCATACATGTCACTTGCATCTGTACGTTAAAAAAAAAAAACACGAAAGTATAATAGCTCATTAGTGATGCAAATTTCAAAAAGATGGACTTTATTCTGGTTTGGTGGCGATTTTTGTAATTCAGCATTCTTACCAACAGTGAAGTGTCTGCTTTCTATTCTTTATTATTACTAGGATTCATATTGCTTGGCCAGGTCAACATTTTGGGCACCTTTATTTCACTCATCTCTGATTCACCCATTTTTATTAGCTCCTATTGCACACCAGCAACATTGATTAAATCGCTGTCATAATTTCTCTGAGATGCAATTAGAGTGAAGGTGGATCATTTGTACACTTAAAATATGTAGATTTAATAATGCATGCACAAATGAGGGAGAACGATTTTTTAAATCTGCAAAAATACATGAGAGAGAAAAGAACGAAGCAAATGTGTCTAAAATGTTAACAGTGGGGAATTCTTTGTACTATTCTTGCAACTTTTCATTAAGTCTGAAATTATGCCAAAATTAAAAATTAAAAGAAAAAAATTACATTGCAAGTCAATTTGCCATTCCACTAAATGATCTTAAGCCACAGAATGAGAGAAAGTGGTACATGAGACTCTGAGCTAGCCTCAGTTGACACGACCCTCAAAATATGAGCATCATGCCATGCGGAGTGAGGTTTTAGTGTTTTAATATATGTGTTTCTTGTGTAAAACAATATTTTAAAAATTTTGTATTTGAGTTTTTATTACATGCTATATATTGTACATTTATGCATACACATTGTTTTAAACAGGGTTGTAAAACCCTGTATGCTATATTTTAAGGGTGATTTAAGATTTTCAAGAGTGATTTTGACTGTGTGTGATTTTAGCCTTATGTGCTAACTTTAGGTCTTGTCCCCAGGTCAGCTGCGACTCTACTGAACTCTCACAAGTACAGAAAGAAGTTACATCAAATCTTGTCTTGATGGCTGCTCTATAATCATAAAATCAAGAGAATGAGAATTTGGTTCAGCAAACCTTTCCCCTTTCCGTGCTCTTTGCCCCCTTTTAGTATCTCTGCTATCGCTGGGAGGCTAAACCCTTAGTGTGCCCTGCTGGCCTTGGTCACAGAATGAAAGACTCTGATAAACAAAATGTGCTATGTGTGTCCCAGGAGTGTTTTATTTGGGGAAGGAAATGCTGTCTGGGAAAAGTAACAAACAAAAGGGAATCTTGACAAATCTAAGTCCCTTAGTGGGGAAGAAGTCTTCAGGCAGGGGCAGTTCCTCTAGTTCTGTGGTTTAAGTACGCTGACATACTTACTCCATTTACTTCTTGACCATTTTAATCTCTACCACCACTGAGTTCAAGTTACATTTACTCTAATGTGCCAAGCTTATTAGAAGGACTCGACACACATTATAACACAAGACAAATTTAGCCAAGGAGATTTTCTTTGTATGTCAGAGTATGCGTCTTTTGGAGATTTGGTTGCTGTTGTAGCTGTTATTTTGACTTTGAAATAAACGTGAAATGTAGTCAAAAGGGCCTGGGACTAAGAGTTGGAAGATCTGATACAAACTGTATGCTTGTCAAATTACAAAATCTCTCTATGCCTCATTTTCACAATCTGTAAAAGGCATGAAGATCAGAGTCTTTTTTGTTTCAAGATTTTTTTTTTTTTTTAATTTATTTGACAGAGAAAGACACAGCAAGAGAGGGAACACAAGCAGGGAGAGTGGGAGAGGGAGAAGCAGGCTTCCCGCGGAGCAGGGAGCCCGATGCGGGGCTCGATCCCAGGACCCTGGGATCATGACCTGAGCCAAAGGCAGACGCTTTAACGACTGAGCCACCCAGGTGCTCAAGAGTCTTAATTACTTATAATCACGGTAACCACCTGTGATAAGTAACCATGTGTTAATGACAGTATGCCCTACCCACCTCCCAGGTTTGTGGTAAGGAACAAAAGAAAGAATGTTTATGGAAGCACTTTATGTCTCTAAAGCATGAAATAAATATGACAAAAGAGACTAGCTACGATGGTTAATTTTGTGTATTAATTTGACTGGGCAAAAGGTGCCCAGATATTTGGCTAGATATTATTCTGTGTGTGTCTGTTGAGAATTTTTCTGGGTGAGATTAACATTTGAGTTAATAGCCTGAATAAAGTAGATCACCCTTCCCAATGTGGGTATGCCTCACATCCCTTCCATTGAAGGCTGAATGGGACAGAAAGACTGAATAAGGGAGAATTTGCTTCCTCTCTCCCTCTTCCTGTCTTTAAGTTGGGACATTGGTCTTCTCCTGCCTTCAGACTTAGGCTAGGACTAGAACTATTACCATTGGCTCTCCTGTTTCTCCAGCCTTCAGACTCAAACTAGAACTCAACTTTTCTGGGTTTCCAGCTTGCTGACTGAAGATCTTAGGACTTCACAGCCTCTAAAATCAGCTGAGTCAATTCTCCTTATAATAAATCATATATATATATATATGATGTAATATATGATATAATCTCCTATTGATTCTGTTTCTCTGGACAACCCCAATATACTAGCTATGAAAAATATTCATAGCTTATGAAAATATTCCTTATACCTATTAGTTGGGTAAATTTACAGAACCAGTGAAAAGTTGTGTCAACCAGTTTCATCATCATATCTATGCCCAATGACCAGTCTGAAAATTCTGCACCCATCTCCACCACATCTTAGAATTACTAAGAGGGCTGAAGATTCTGAGGTGACGTAGGACCATTCTAGCCAGGAGAGTGCTGAGTTTATTTCTGGGGCAATCTACTTCCACACAGTTTGTCTTCTTGGTCTTTAGACTCACATAAAAGAAAAGAAATGAGATTTCATAGTTTAATAAATGAGAAATTCTAAGCACCATATTGGGCATAAATTGGTGTTATGAATCCAATGTATCTTACTGTGACGATGTCTCATATATTTTCTGTTCCTTTGGAGAAGGGTCTGGTATGTACCTGCTCATTACCACCTTCTCATAGTGATGCATGCTTTCTATGAACACAACCTGCAATCATCATATGCCATCCACTATTTTCACAAGCTTTTTGTTGTTTTTATTGTCCTTAAATCTTACCTAAATGAAACATTTAAGACATTAAATGCCCTAAGTCCAAAGTTTAATAAGGGAATTCTATCTGAGGCACGATCTCCATGAATGATAATGAAACACTGCTACAATTTTAATCCCTTGTAGGATCCAATTTGTATAATGCATCACGTCAAACACAAAGGATTAAACTCTCACTGGAAGGGGAAAAAAAAAAAGGTCTAGGTTAGTCTGCCCTCTAGTGTAGCTTACTGGTTCCTAAAATAAACCAGAGAAACGTGTCCTGGAAGCCGATTGTGCAATTCCGTCAGGATGGCAACTTGCTACCGTCGCCAGCGCCCGATTTTTGCAGCGCTCCTCTTTGGGAGCTACAGACTTTTCTAGCATTAGGTCACATTTCTAACCTAGTTTTCAAGAGAAATACATGTGGAGCCCCACCCTCCTGGACCTATGCCTGCTTGAAGTCTATGTTATGTGGATAGTCTTGACCGTGGTGTGTGCCCTTTTCTATCACTTCAGGAGAACAGGGATGCAAATAAATAAAAAGACATATTTCTGAGTTCAGAAATGAGTGCATTAAGAGAGGCTTCGGAAAGGGAGAGATTTGGTCTAAGAACTGTTACTAGTGTGAGTCTCTCAGGGACAACCTGGGCTATCTACATAACAAAACACCTTGTCCTTGGCTGGCCCTTCTGAAAGTTCATTTGCAGAGGTATGTATCCTCTCCTGGACTCCAAGGCCTATGTTTGCAGTAAAGAAACATCTTTGTGTTCCCTGTTTCGTAACTTCCCTCAAATTCTGCTTTAGAGGGGCGCCTGGGTGGCTCAGTCGTTAAGCATCTGCCTTTGGCTCAGGTCATGATCCCAGGGTCCTGGGATCGAGCCCCGCATCGGGCTCCCTGCTCAGCAGGAAGCCTGCTTCTCCCTCTCCCACTCCCCCTGCTTGTGTTCCCTCTCTCGCTGTGTCTTTCTCTGTCAAATAAATAAATAAAATCTTAAAAAAAAAAAATTCTGCTTTAGAGTTAGAAAGTAAAGTGCTTTAGGGGATAGTTTTTTTAAAACTGCAGTTTATACTCAACTGCATAAACACGTTTTTGTTTTTTTAAAGAAAGTCTAATTCTTGTAACTGGTGGACTTGCATAGGTCTGAAAGCTTTCCTGTTACACATCAATTCCAGAATTATTTCAAATAAATAAATATAATGTTGAATTACTTAAAAAAAATTCAAGGCCCTGTGCACATGTTTACCTGGAAAACTCAAATTCCCTATTAATCAAAATCTGGCCTATACTTCCTTGCCCTTTCCACATGCCTTTAGTTCATGTACCAAAGATATTTAGCTAAGTAGTGATAGTTTGTTTCTAGGCACCCCCAATCACTACCAATTTCAGGAAATACAGGTCCTGACCTTCATAAATAAAAAAATAAATAAAATAAAGCAAATATCCTTTTTACATATAAATTATACATACACACACACAAAATTCTAAATCTGCAAAACACAAAAATATCCTCCTATTTATATTTCTGTCATCATAGCTAGCAGTTCAGGTGGGCTAATGATGAGCCAAATGGCATTCCAGCCCCTGAGTACACTATCACAGACTACCTGATTCACTCTTGGCATAAGGGCTTTCTTAAGCCATCAGTTTGGGCTCCTTCACAATAGCAGTATAAATACAACTTTGATCTTCGATCTATTTTCAAATTGTTCATCCCTGACAGTAAGATAACCACAGGCGTCTAGGCTCTAAAAACATGTTTTAAGCTGACTGGAGAGGAATTAAAAAGGAGAAGCGATGTGAAGTAGTGGATAGAGCACTAGGAAACAAGACACCTGATTCTAATTGTGATCTTGTCACCAGCTACGCTGTTAACTTAAACAAGTCACTTTACTATTCTGGAGTCTTCTTCTGCTCATCTATAATAGGTGTGGGCTAGAGTTAGATGAAATCAGAGGTACCTAATCTTTCATCACCAGACTGCCTGTTCTAATTACATCGATGACTTCATATCTATATCTGTGTTTCAATGTGTTTTAGACTAAAAATATTACAAATTCTAAGTTTACCAATCCAGAGACAGTGTTACCCAAATACCATGCTCACACTGACGCTGGTTCTCAGTCTAATCCAGACCCAGGGCATGTTTGTCATTTGCTGTACTGATTTTCCTGCTAGTTTTCTTTGCCTAAGTCTCTTAAAGATATTAGGAGCTTAATCACTGTCATAAAGAGAAGATGAAAGATTGAAGGCTCTCTGATTAGCATTTTGCATATTTTTTTTCTGAGAATTTCAAGAGCACATAAAACTCACTTGTTCCCTATCAGCATTTCCCTTTACCCCTTCAGTTTGCTGACATGTGATTTTCAAGTCGTTTTTGGAAATCTGAAACCTGTTAGAGATCGCAGATGCCAAGATCTGCATGACTGCTATAGTTTTGGCAGAATCTGCTTTTTTAAGACAACAAAGGCAATAAATAGGAATCTGCTTTCCTCTGACTCTATTCTTTTCCAAAAGAAAAAATGTCTTTGTGGACGCACGTCATTTAATAAGGTTTCTAGACTGTCTTGGTTTAGACTGTGTTTGTTCTTAGCTTTGACTCAAAATAGCATCTGGGCTTTTCATTTTGAGAACTTCAAGCTTATTCCTGTTATCAGCTTCCACTAAGAGCATAGCTTCATATTCCTTTTAATGTCTGTGATTCTCTTTAACAAAGGTAATCATCTAAGCGCCAATGGTGGGCAGCAGTAAAAATATGTTTTTGCCAATACAAATGAATATTTGACTAATTTGAACCCTAACCCTGGCCACATTTCTTAGTCTTCATGCCATTTAAGTCAGCTTCGCAAGGGCGGGGTGAGGGTGGGGAACTGACAAAAGAGGTAGAGCCTTATAAATAAGCACAGGAAGTGAAAAGGAGATGTGGCATCTGACTTAAGGGTCAGGGAAAAGGAGACATGTGAGAATTTCAAGATCGGGTATAATTTTGACAGAGAGAAATGGGAAAGACAGAAATGGGGCAGGAATACTAAAAGCAAATGTTAGATGAGAAAGGGACAGCCATGTTGAAGAATAGCCAGAGGTTCAGTGTTGTTATAGACGTAATGTGTGGTCACATGACAAGCTGAGAGATGGCGTTGGAAAGGTGATCTGTAGTTAGACTGGAGAGGATGCAAGAGTGGTCCTGGTCTTTCATCAGTAAAGGTGGAGATAGCACCCTGAAAGGAGAAACAGGCTACACCAGACTATCCCAGGCATGAGACATCTTCCAGAATGGTACTACTAGAAATCCCAGGCCAGCCAACTCCAGGAATCAGAAACGGACTTAGAAAAGAATTGAGGAAGTCACTCCAAAGCATAAAGTCCCTGAGATGTGGGGACCCAGAGCCCTGGTCTAAGAGCAGTAACTTTGAGGGATGTTCCAAGGAATAAGCAATGGGTTCTGAAGAGTAGAGAGAGGGGCATTGATGATGGCACCAAAGTTCTGAGCCTGGGGACTGAACTTACCTGTAACGTCCTCTGTCAGGAGCTGCACTTTCCTTCATAACAGTATTCTAGGCCACTTCTACCTCTGAGAATTTTTGACAAAATAAAATTGTGTAAACATGACTGGGGCAAATTACTTAAACTTTCTGTGCCTCAAGTTAAGTTTATATCTGCAAAATGGGAATAATAAGGCTTTATACATTTATTACAGGCACTGAGTTAATATTTGTAAATCACTTAGAACAGTGCCTGGCACAAAGTCAGTACTATTTAAGTGGCTGTTATACATATAATTTCTTGCTTTTTCAGAACCCTCCTTCACATATAAATAACATAAACGGAGGGGAGCTGAAGAACCTCACAGGTTATATTAGAGTCTCAATGTACTACCCAACTCCCTTCTTCTTCTAAAAGCTCCTCCTTCCCTCCCTTGGGAAGGAGAGGGGCCCGGGGAGATGAAATTTTATTCTGTCTTAAATATCATCTTCATGTAAATTTGCATCACCTGGAATTAATGTTCTGGCTGATAGCCAGGCTCAAATGCATACTATCTCTTACTTTCAAAGGCCCTCTGCTGTTACAGCTCAAATCTAGAAATCCGGTGTGTCGTCTGTGTCTGTAATGGAACACACCATAGCAGCGACTGCTCGACTGTAAAGAGCACACCCCCAAACACGTGTGACCACCCTTGTTAGATGGTGAGCTCCCTGCAGCCTGGGTCTGTGTCATTCCTATCTTTGTACTCCTCAGCAGTGTCCAGCACTGTGTTTACACAAAGTACGTAGTCGCTAGTTCTTTGCAGAACAAAACTGATTCAGGAAAAACACACAAATGACATGTGTGTACAAACACTTTCAAGTCGATGAACAACTAGTTTTCTTGTAAAAACCAGAAACAGTCTGTGTGGGAGTATCTGGCCAAGACCTTCACTGTGACAACATCTGAATCACCTGTTTTGTCTGAAGACTAAACTTTTAACCTCAGCCCCACATCACAGCTCACTATAACGATGTAAATGAAGCCATGTGGTCCAGCAGGCCTAACAAACAGCAGTCCCACTTCTTCTGTTGCTTTAAACTCTTGAAGTTTCACATGACTGCAGACTGTTAGAATTATGTGAAATATGTTTCCAAAGTCTTGCCTCTGCCCTCTTTGGAAATAAGTCATAACCAGCTGCAGTTCCTGCCACGTCGTAGTATAGATGAAACACACTTTACTTTGTTTTCTATAAACACAGAAAAATCTGAGCTCTGAATTCTAAACAAGCATCTATAATATCAAAGGGAGTTAAAGCAGAAAAGACTTCAGGAATCGGTTCTGATTGGTAAGGTTCCTGATTAGTACAGTTCCTTACTGTTCCTGCTGAAGATCTATGAAACAGAAGGGTAAGGTAGCTAAGCTATTTACCAGTATAGCTCAGTAAATTACATTGCAAGGACTAGGCAGATGACTCAATTCAGATATTATATATGGGATTTTTCATCTGGGGATGAACGTGTTAATACTAAGTTTTGTGGGTTTCTGTTGTTCAAAGCCCCCTTTTTATTGGTTTTCTGCCATCTCATTTTCTCCTGGTTTTCTTCCAACTTTTGGCCCCTTTTTCGAAGCTTTTATCCTTTTCTTCCTGGTGTCCTATGAATATTTTTTAAAAGATTTTATTTATTTATTTGTCAGAGAGAGAGAGAGAGAGAGCACAAGCAGGGGGAGCAGGCAGAGGGAGAAGCAGGCTCCCCACTGAGCAAGAAGCCCGATGTGAGACTCGATCCCAAGATCCCGCGATCATGACCTGAGTCGAAGGCAGTTGCTTAACCAACTGAGCCACCCAGGCGTCCTGTGTCCTAGGAATATCGACGATCCCAAAGATGTGTATCTATCCTATTCTCTTCGTGTCCACCTTCCTCTCTTGGTGAGCTGGCCACGCCCATGGCTTCAACAACCACTGTACTTTGACTTCTCCCAAAAGTCTGTTTCCAACCCAACACGCCCTCCTGAGCCACAGTCTCTTCTGTGTTGAAGAACACTTCCACTTGAATTCCTTCCCAAAATGCCACATTCAAGACACAATGAAAAGATCTTTAACACAGCATTGAAAATTCTCATAAACTGACCCTGGCCACGCTCTATGCTCCCATCTCACCTCCCTTTCGTTCACCTCTACTTAACCAATCGCAACAAAATAACGTGCATTTCCTTGAACACAGGGTGTCCTTATCTGCCCTCATTCCTTTGTATCTGGTGCATCTTCTGCCTGGAAGTCTCTGCACCCAGTTTATTCCCATCCCACTTTTCAAGCGCAGCTCAAAGGTCATCCTCTCCCAGCCTCCCAGATCTGCACTGGAGCCTCTGATGTCTCACATGTTATCCTGAACCAACACTGCTACATCACTCATCTCAGGTCTATATTTATTAGATAGCAAACTTCCTGACATCAGAAACAACATATTAAGCTTTGCTTCTGTAGAGCCGACTGAGCTTAGAACCATTCCTGGCACATGCAGATTTTCAACTGATGGCTGTCAAATTATTAAGAGAATGAAAGATGAATCCTACAAAGAAACCCAGACCCTTTCAAACCAGGTTATTATTTTTTTTTTACATTTTATTTTGATATGATTTAAAGCCTACAGGAAAGTTGTAAGACTATTCCAAAGAACTCCCATGTATCCCTACCTCATACACACTAATTGTTTATACGGCTTTATGATTCTCTCTGTGTACATTTATGCTGTTTCTAAATCACTTGGTAGTAAGTTGAAAATATCATGCCCTTTACTTCTAAATACTTCAGTGTGTATTTTCTAAAAGCAAAGCTATTCTCTTATACAACCACAATGAAGTTATTAAAATCAGGAAATTTAACATTGATATAATACTGGTAATAATTACATCATTATTATAATACTATAATAATGATGTAAGTCATAGTCTATATTCTTTTTTTATTTATTTTTTGAGGGACAGAGAGAGAGTGTGAAGGGGTGGGAGTGGGGGGGACGGACAGAGAGAGAGGGAGAGAGAGAATACTAAGCAGGCTACACGCTCAGAGCAGAGTCTACTGTGGGGCTCGATCTCACGACCCTGAGATCATGACCTGAGCCGAAGTCAAGAATCAGACGCTCAGCCGACTGCACCATCCAGGCACCCTAGTCATAGTCTCTATTTAAACTGTGTCTGTAATGTCATTTGTTTATAGGTATTTAACAGCTACTATTTTGCCAAAAATGTCTTTTATAGTTATTTTTTTTCCTGACCCAAAATTCAATCCAAGATCAAAACTTGTATTTTACTGTCATTTCTCCTTTGTCTCCTTTAACCCAGACTTCCAGTTCCTCAGCCTTTCTTTTTGTTTTTGACCTTGAGATTTTTAAAGAATGCATCTCAGTTTTTGTTAGACTGTCCTTTAATTTGGGTTTGTCTGATAGTTCCTGATTATTAGATGTGGGTTATGCATTTTTGCCAGGAAGACCAGTGAAGTGATTCTGCATCCTTCTCAGAAGATGGTAACAGTAGACACATGATGTCTGTTTGTCCCAGTATTGGTGATGCTAGCTTTGATCACTTGGTTAAGGTGATGTTTGCCAGTTTTCTCCACCATAAAGTTACTATTTTTCCCTTTATAATTAAGAATGATTAGAACAGGTGAGACACTTTGAGAGTATGTAAACATCCTGTTGTAAGATTTTAACCTACTAATTGTACTGTTCATTGAGGATTTTCCAATGCCATCATTCCTTCTCTACTTGGATGTCAGTTACCTATGGAAGAGCTTTCTTTGCTCCCATTGGTTTGTTTTTTCATTAACTTATTTATAACAGTGTGGATTTTCACTTAATCCAGTGAATTATAACTCATTTTATCATTATTTTGATGCTCAAATTGTCCCTGACCTGCTTAGGGGTAGCCTCCTCAAACTGGTCCATTAGTCGTTTTAACATTCCCCCAATACTCACCACACACTTCTTAACCTTGTGGCACAAAAAGGGATTCTAGTTTAATTCTATAATTTCCCTTGCATAGCACTGGGATCAGCCAGTTTTCTAGGTTCTTCTTTTTAAAATCAGCTTTATTGAGGAATCCTTTACCTACAATAAAGTTGACATTTTTAACTGTGTCCAGTGTGTGTATGCAGTTTTGTAACCAATGACGTAATCAAGTAATTTTCATCATCTCAAAAATTTCCCTGTACCTCTTTGCTGCTGTTTCCTTCCCTTCCTCCTCAGCCCCTGGCAACAACTGATCTGTTTTCTATTACTATAGTTCTGCCATTTGTAAATGGCAATTTACAATTTTAGGTAAATGGTATCATGCACTACCCACTCTTTATGTCTGGCTTCCTTCACTCAGTGAAATGCTTTTGAGATTTACCCATGTTGGACATTTAATCTTGCTGAACTGTATCCCATTGTATGAATATATCACAGTTGGTTGAAGATTATTATGAATAAAAATGCTATGGACATTCAAGTCATTATGTAGACACAGGTTTTTATTCCTCTTGGGAAAATACATATGGTAAGTGTTTGCTTAACTTCCTAAGAAACTACCTAACTTTATTCATTTTTCACTCCCACCATTTTGCATCCCCACCAGTGATGTATGAGAGTTCCAGTTGCTCCCTGTGCTACACAACAATGGATACTGTCAATCTTTTTTAACTTTAGCTACTTTAACTCATGTAATGCATGAGAAAGGGTATCTTATTGTGGTTTTAATTTGCATTTTCCTAATGATTAATGATTTTGAGCATCTTTTGATATGCTTATTTTCCATTTGTATATCTTCTTTGGGGAAATGTCTGTCCAAATCTTTTGTCCATTCCTTAATTGGGTTGTTTCTATTCTTGTTATTGAGATGAAAATATTCTTTATATATTCTGAGTGCAAATCCTTTATCAGACATATGTCTTGAAAATATTGTCTCCCAGCCTGTGGCTTACTTGCCATTTACAAAACCGTAACTTCCGAAGAGCAGTTTTTATTTTGATGAAGTTCAATTTATTCATTTTATTTTGCAGTTCATGATTTTGTGACCTAAGACATTTTTGTGTTACTGTGGTCACAAAGGTTTCTCCTTTTTTTCTAGAAGTGTGGTATTTTCAGGTCCTCTGTTTAGGGGTATGATCAATTTCAAGTTAATATTTGTACCTGGTGTTAGTTTTTTCATTTGGGTTTTTTTTTTCCATTTGTATATCCAATTGTTCCAACACCATTTGTTAAAAAGATAATCATTTCTCCATTAAATTACCTTAGCAACTGTGATAAAAATCAATTAATGATATATGTATGTGTCTCTATCTGGACTCTATTTTGTTCCATTAATCTATATATCTACCATGAAACTAATACTGCACTGTCTTAATTACTGTAGCTTTCTAGTAATTCTGGAAATAAGTAATATAAATCCTCCAGTTTTGCTCTTTTTAAAATTTTGTGGGGGTATACTACATCATTTCCATTTCCATATACATTTTAGAAAGAGCTTGTAAGCAAAGAAAGATGGTGAAGTTTTATTGGAATGCCTTGAGTTTATACATCAATTTGAGGAGAATTGATACTAAAATTGATACTAAAATTTCAAGATACATGAATCTTCTGATTCATGAATACGGCAAGCCTCTTCATTTATTTGTTTTTTTTAAATGTTTCTTCCTCATTGGGTTTTATTTTTCAGTGTTACAGGCTTGTACATAATTTGTTAAATTTATCACTAAGTATTTTAAAGTTTGATGTCATTTACATGGTATTTTAAAATTTCAATTTCCAATTGTTTGTGACTTAGATATAAATATTAAATTGAATTTTTAAAAATTTATTTATTTATTTATTTATTTATTTAGGTGCCACACCCAAGAAGTTGCATGCTCTACCAACTGAGCCAGCCAGGTGCCCCAAAACTAAATTGAATTTTATATATTGGCTTTGTATCTTTGACCTTGCTAAACTCAAGTACATTATTTCAAGTAGCTTTTTAAAAATGATAGGTTCTTATTATCTGTGAATAAAGACTTTTGTTTCTTTTTTGACTGTATATACACACAGATTATCTGTTTTTTGATTAATTTCACAAGAACCTGATGTAAAGTGGTGACAGTAGATACTCTAGCTTTGTTCCTGATCTTAGTGGAAAAGTATTCAGTCTTTCACAATTGAATATTATGTAGCTGAAGGTTTTTTGTAGATGCTTTTTGTTAGGTTAAGTAAATTCCTATCTAATCTTAATTTGCTAAGAATGTTTTTTTTATCACAAATGAATGTTGAAATTTGTCAAATCCTTTTTCTGCACCTATTGAGACTGCACACACACACCACACATACACTTGTATGTAATAAATTAAATCAATTAATTTACTAATGTAAACACCAACCTTACATTCCTGGTTTAAAAATGTCTTAGTCAGAGGAAAGACTATCCAATGGAAAAAAGACAGTCTCTTCAACAAATGGTGTTTGGGAAAACTGGATAGCAACATGCAGAAGAATGAAACTGCACCAGGTTCTTACACACAAAAATAAATTCAAAATGAATGAAAGGTGTAAATGTGAGGCAGGAAATCATCAAAATCCTAGAGGAGAACAAAGGCAGAAACCTCTTTGACCTCAGCTGTAGCAACGTCTTATTAGACATGTTGCCAGAGGCAAGGGAAACAAAAGCAAAAATGAACTATCAGGACTTCATCAAGATAAAAAGCTTCTGCACAGGGAAGGAAACAATCAATAAAACTAAAAGGCAGCCTACAGAATGGGAGAAGACATTTGCATATGACATATCTAAAAATGGGTTAGTATCCAAAATCTATACAGAACTTATCAAACTCAACACCCAAAAAACAATCCGGTTAAGAAATGGGCAGAAGACATGAATAGACACTTTTCCAAAGACATCCAGATGGCTTACAGACACATGTAAAGATGCTCAACATCACTCATTATCAGGGAAATACAAATCAAAACGACGATGAGATACCATCTCACACCTGTCAGAATGGCTAAAATTAACAACACAAGAAACAACAGGTGTTGGCAAGGATGTGGAGAAAGGGGAACCCTCTTGCACTGTTGGTGGGAATGCTAACTGGGGTAGCCACTCTGGAAAACAGTATGGAGATTCCTCAAAAATTAAAAATAGAACTACCCTATGATCCAGCAATTGCACTACTAGGTATTTACCCAAAGGATACAAAAATACAGATTCAATGGGATACATGCACCCTGATGTTTATAGCAGCATTATCAACAATAGCCAAACTATGGAGAGAGCCCAAATGTCCATCGACTGATGAATGGATAAAAAAGATATTACTCAGTTGTCATGAAGAGTGAAATCTTGTCATTTGCAACAACGTGGATGGAACAAACTGAGGGTTGATGGAGGGAGGTGAATGGGGGATGGGTAGATGGGTGATGGGTCTTAGTAGGGCACTTGTTTATGAGGAGCACTGGGTGGTGTATATAAGTGATGAATCACTGAATTCTACTCCAGAAACCAATATTGCAATATTTAAGTAAAATTTAAATTAAAAAATAATCTCTTAGTTATGATCTATTATCATTTTAAATATTTCAACATTCCATTTGCTAAAATGCTGTTAAGGGTTTGTTGTTGTTGTTGCCATATTGTTTTTTAACATTCAAATGGATATTGGTTTATAGTTTTCTTTCCCTGTATTGTTTCTTGTCTGGTTTTAGATTTATTACAGTAATTCCAGCCTCAAAAAATGAGAAAATATTCTTTCCTCCTATTTTCTGGAAGATTTTGTGGAAAAACAGTAAAAATAGTATCTCTTCATTAATTGTCTAATAAAATTTATAGTGAAGAATTTGAGCCCAAGAATCTTTTGATGGGAAGGTTTTTAACTATGAATTCAATTTATTTATATATTATAGGACTATTTAGGTTGTCTGTTGTTTTTAAGTGAGCTCTGGTAGCTACTATATTTCAAGGAATTGGCTCATTTCCTCTAAGTTGTGACATTTATTGGTGTAATTTTCAATTATTCCTTTTAATTAAATTCAATAGGATCTGTGATCAGGTCCTCTCTTTCATTCCTGATATTGGTACCTGTGTATCCATTTTATTATTTTTTCTTCTTCATCAATCTGGATATCAGCTTATCAACTTTATTGATATTATTGACTTTTCAGAGAATCAGCTTTTTATGGTTTCTACTTTATTTATTCCATTCTTTATTATTTCTATCCTCCTGCTTAATTTACATTTAATTTGCTCTTCTTTTCATAGTTTCTGGAAGTGAAATCTAGAGTCATTGATTTAAATTTTTTCTTTTCTACTAAGATTATGTAATCCTATAAATTCCTTTTTTTTTCTTTTGCGGGGGTGGGAAGAGAGGGAGGGGGAGAGAGAGAGAGAATCTTAAGCAGGCTCCATGCCCCAGCATGGAGCCGAAAGCGGAGCTCAATCTCACAACCCTGAAATCAGGACCTGAGCTGCGGGAAGACTGCTTCTCCTTCTCCCACTCTCCCTGCTTTGTTCCCTCTCTTGCTGTCTCTCTCTGTCAAATAAATAAATAAAATCTTAAAAAAAAAAAAAAAGTCAGACACTTAACCAACCAAGCCACCCAGGTGCCCCTCCTATAAATTTCTCTCTAAGTGCACATATTTGTTATGTTGGATTTTTATTATTGTTCAGTTATAAGTTCTTTCTGATTTTTGAGCCAACGTCTATTTAGAAATGCATTGTTTAATTTCCAAATATTTGGGGATTTTTTTCATACATCTTCCTACTAGCAATTTCTATTTAATTCCACTGTACTCAGAAAACATACTCTGCGCCACTTAATCCTCTTAAATTTGTTGATTTGGTTTATAAATCAGCATATGGTCTATTTTGATGAATGTTCCATCTGTACTGGAAAAGAATATGTGTTTTTCTTTTGTTGGGGGGAGTATCCACAAATGTCAGTTAGGTCAAATTCACTGATAGTTTTGCTCATTTTGCCTTACTCAATTATTCTTTTTGTTTTATCAAACTATTAAGAAAGAAATGTTGAAATTTCCAACTATAATTGGGATTTTCCTATTTCTGTTTTCAGTTTTATCAGGTTTTAGTCCATGAAATTTTACATTCTTTCAACTGGTGCACATAAATTTAGGATTGTTATTCTTTCTTGATACATTGACCTATTTATTATTACAAAATGTCCCTATTTATCCTTGGTAATATTTCTTGTTCTGAACTCTATTTTGTCTAATACTGGTATAGCCATGCTGAGTTGTTAGGTTTTTTTTGTTGTTGTTTGCAGAGTCTTTTTTCCAACCTTTTAAACTGTGTCTTTATTTATAAAGTAGAATTCTTTTAAATAGCATATCATTGGATCTTGCTTTTTTTATTCCAAAATGACAGTCTCTTCCATCTACTAGGGGGATGTGGGCTATTTTCACTTAACACAGCTATCAATATGATTAAGTTTTAATCTACCATCTTTGTTTTTGATATATATTTATCCCATAACCTCTTTGTTCCTTTTTTCCCTTCTTTTCTGTCTTCCTTTGTATTGAGTATTTTATGATATTATTTCTTTTGTTGACTGTCTTAGCTACAGTTTTTCGCTGTGTTATTTTAGCAGTTTCTTTAAGCTTTATAGTATACATCTCTAACATATCAGTCTACCTTCCAATAATATATCAGTTTCTGTATATTGTGAGAAACTCATAATAGTATACTTCCATTTGTCCTTCTTCTCTTTTATGCTATTGTTGACCTATATTTCAATTCTATATATCATAAACCTTGCAAAACACTATTATTTTTGCTTTATATAGTTAACTGCCTTTTAACAAGATTAAAAATGAGAAGTAAACTATCTTTTTTTTAAATTTTATTTTATTATGTTAACATTAGTCATCATACATTACGACATTAGTTTTTGATGTAGTGTTCCATGATTCATTGTTTGCATATAACACCAAGTGCTCCATTCAATACATGCCCTCCTTAATACCCAACACCGGGCTAACCCATCCCCCCACCCCCCTCCCCTCTAAAACCCTCAGTTTGTTTCTCAGAGTCCATAGTCTCTCATGGTTCGTCTCCCCCTCCAATTTCCCCCCCTTCATTTTCCCCTTCTTACTATCTTCTTTTTTTTTTCTTAACATATAATGTATTATTTGTTTCAGAGGTATGGGTCTGTGATTCATCAGTCTTACACAACTCACAGAGCTCACCATAGCACATACCCTCCCCAGTGTCCATCACCCAGCCACCCCACTCCCACCCCCACCACTCCAGCAACCCTCAGTTTGTTT
This sequence comes from Phoca vitulina, assembly GCF_004348235.1. Classification (NCBI taxonomy): domain Eukaryota; kingdom Metazoa; phylum Chordata; class Mammalia; order Carnivora; family Phocidae; genus Phoca; species Phoca vitulina. The sequence goes on from NW_022589709.1 coordinate 46,159,599, forward strand.
CCTGAGATTAAGAATTTCTCATATCAGTGAGATCATATGATACTTATCTTTCTCTGATTGACTTATTTTGCTTAGCAGAATACCCTCTAATTCCATCCACGTCATTGCAAATGGCAAGATTTCGTGTTTTTTGATCGCTGCATAATATTCCATTGTGTGTGTGTGTGTGTGTGTGAGTGTATGTGTGTGTACCACATCTTCTTTATCCATTTCTCTGTTGATGGACATCTTGGCTCTTTCCATAGTTTGGCTATTGTGGACATTGCTGCTAAAAACATTGGGGTGCAATGTACCCCTTCGGATCACTACATTTGTATCTTTGGGGTAAATACCCAGTAGTGCAATTGGTGGGTCTATTTTCAACTTTTTGAAGAACCTCCATACTGTTTTCCAGAGTGGCTGCACCAGCTTTCATTTCCACCAACAGTGTAGGAGGGTTCCCCTTTCTCCGCATCCCCGCCAACATCTGTCGTTTCCTGACTTGTTAATTTGAGCCATGCTGACTGGTGTGAGGTGGTA